>NW_017973464.1:12378-21318 GCF_001876935.1 Asparagus officinalis
GGCAATAACCCCCGGATGTTCTACAGTCTCCTCCGGAGTTGGAGTCGTCCTAGTTTCTCCGGGAAAGCATGTAATACCTCGAGCCTATTCGCTAACGGGTCCATGTTCCAACAATGTGGCCGAGTACAACGCGCTTCTCATTGGACTCAGTTTCGCCAAAGAGCTGGGGGTCGAATATCTTGAAGCTTTCGGAGATTCGCAGCTAATAGTCAACCAAGTCCGTGGAGAGTATGAAGTCAGGAACCAAGACCTGATACCGTATCACCAGGAGGCCATCAAAATGGCGGAATCCTTTGAGGAATTCTTCATTGAATACATCCCTCGCCTCCAGAACGCTTATGCAGATGCACTGGCGGCACTAGCAGTGTCCCTCGCACGACCGCCTGAAACAGAGTTGCTAGTCACAGTAAGATCGCATCAACTCTTCGTACCCCTATACAATATGGGTACCGATGAAGAAGAAGATGATAGGGGCCCAAACACCAAGGAGGTGAACTCAACTCAAATCGGGTCTGAGTCCCGAGATTGGCGCTTTCCTATCATTGACTACGTCCAATATGGCATCTTGCCGGAGGATGTAAAAGAAAAAGAATCTATTCGCCGAAGAGCACCACGGTTCTTTTACAATATCGAGACCCGTACGTTATACCGCCGGGGGTATGACGATTTGCTCCTCCGATGCCTTTCGAACGAAGAAGCAAAAGAAGTGCTTAAGGAAGCGCACGAAGGAGAATGCGGTGCGCATCAACCTGGTCCCAAGCTATATGATCGAATCAGAAGAATGGGATATTATTGGCCAACAATGGTACGTGACGCAATCGAATATGCACGAGAATGTCACGCCTGTCAAGTGCATGCAAATTATATGCACCAACCGCCAGAACGATTACACACATCAACCACATCCTGGCCATTCGAGACTTGGGGTATGGACATTGTCGGTCCAATTTTTCCCCCTTCAGTCAAAGGTGATCGGTTTATTCTCGCTATCACTGACTACTTTTCAAAGTGGGCTGAGGCGATTCCGCTTAAGGAAGTGAAGACAAACAACGTCATCAACTTCATCAAGCATCATGTCATATACCGACACGGCGTGCCGAGACGGATCATCCACGATAACGGTCCACAGTTCATAAGCAACGCTTTCATCAGGTTTTGTGATAAATTCAAGATCGAGGATGTATCATCAACAGCGTATTATCCAGCTGCAAACGGATTAGCTGAAGCTTTCAATAAGACGATCATTAAGATCCTGTCTAAGCTCGTGAAGACCAACAAACGAGACTGGGACGATAAACTTGGGGAGGCACTCTGGGCTTATCGCACCACCATACGCACTCCTACGGGAGCTACTCCGTACTCGTTAGTATATGGATGCGAAGCGGTGCTACCTTTGGAAATTCAAATTCCCTCCCTTCGGATCGCTCTCGCAACGGAGATGACGACCGAAGAACAACATCAGAAGCGTCTCGAAGAGCTCGAGAGGCTGGATGAAAAGCGTTTGGAGGCTCAACAACACATCGAGTTTTACCAAGCCAGGATGTCAAGGGCTTTTAACAAAAGAGTCCGACAGAGAAGCTTCAAGGAAGGAGATCTGGTCCTCGCTGCTCGCCGACCAATAATTCTCACCTCCAAGAAGAAAGGTAAATTTGAACCCAAATGGGAAGGACCGTTTGTGATAGACACAGTCTATTCAAACGGCGCTTACCGTCTGATTTCCCTAGAGGGCGCCAGGCAATTAATGCCAATAAATGGGAAGTTCCTGAAAAAGTACTATCCCTAGTACATTCAGGATAACTCATTTACCGGGAAGTTCCTCGAAGAATATTACACTTAATATTTTAGAGGATAACCCGAAATCATTGTCTCCACCAAAATCCCTCACTGATCAGTTCCAATTGACAGTGGGTCCACAAAAAATGTCCATATGACCTTCTTGACTCTTTCCATAGACAAGAAGGTCCCCTTTCAGATCGGAGTCTCCTTTCGATAAACGAAAGAACTCCTTTCTTTTCTCTTTGGTCAAGCCTTCCCATGGTTATAGCCAAAGTTGAAATTCCACTTCGATAAACGAAGAACCCATTTTCAGTTTAGATAACTCATCCTATAAAAGGCAAGTTTATCTAAATTTTCCAGATTCTCGGAGTGGACACCCCACTTCTAGTTTCTTCCTCGCTGGAAATAGAATATAAAATTCTTCCTTTCCAGGATCAGGGAATAGAATATAAAATTCTTCCTTCCTTGTTTTCGGGTTCGCCTTCACCCTAAAAGAAGACCGGGAAATAGAATATAAAATTCTGCCTTTCCCGCATCGATCTTTTCCGAAATTTATCAATTTAGGATTCATCCTAGGAAGTTTATCCCGAATCCTAAGCAGGGATAAGTCTGCGCCTGACACGCGCTGCCGGTTAGTTCTTAACCGTTTAAAAAGAACACCCGTTCACATATTCGACATTGTGACAGGTTGTTATTAATAACACCAGAATCCATGCCTTACACGCATGGGGAATTTCATCCTGAATCCTAAGAAAGGATATGCCGACGCCTAACACGCGTCGCCGGTTTAGTCTTTCTCCTTGGAAAAAGACACCAGAGTTCGATTCTGGGGTATTCTATCCTGAAACCTAAGCAAGGATAAGTCTGCGCTTAACCTGCGCTGCCGGTTAGTTCTTAACCGTTAAAAAGAACACCCACCCATATATTCAACATTGTGGTAGGTTGTTATTAATAACACCAAAATCCATGCCTTACACGTGTGGGGAATTTCATCCTGAATCCTAAGAAAGGATATGCCGACGCCTAACACGCGTCGCCGGTTTAGTCTTTCGCCGTAGAAAAAGACACCAGAAGACCAGTCTGGGGTATTTTATCCCGAAACCTAAGTAGGGATAAAGTCAACACCTAACACGTGTTGCCGGGTAGCCTATTCCCGTAACAATGGCGAAGTCTATGTATTCGACATCATAGCACGAAGTCTAAGGGAGTTCATTCCCTTAGCACAACGTTACATGCGGAACGGATTTAGACAATCCGCATGCTAGCCCGACTCAAACGGTAGTCGGTAAAGGCTAATCAAACCCGTTGAAGGCTGGGGGTTAGCCAAAAATCCTAAAGTCAACACCTAACACGTGTCGCCGGGTAGTCTATTCCCGTGAGAAAGACGAAGCCTATGTATTCAAAATCATAGCACAAAGTCTAAGAGAATTCACTTTCTTAGCACAACGTTACATGCGGAACGGATTTAGACAATCCGCATGCTAGCCCGACTCAAACGGTAGTCGGTAAAGGCTAATCAAACCCGTTGAAGGCTGGGGGTTTGCCAAAAATCCTATGAGTATTATGGTCAATCATTTCAAGCGGAATGAGGAATCATAATAAAGACAAAGATAAAAACCAGTTCCACTAAAAGGATCAAATGTCAAAGTTTACAGCAAATAAGATCATACATCAAGCCCATGGCTAAAAACCTGCTGACTAAACTCAGACAGCTTCTCATCATAAGCTCGCCTAAGCTCCTCCTGTAACTCAGCTCTGACAGACTCTTCGTTCGCGGCTAAAGTCCTCACAGCATCCTCCTCTGTCTCAGCCAGTGTCTGCTTCAAGGACTTCAGCTCATCAGATAAAGCAGCATGTGCTTGCTGAACGTGCATCTTCGCGTCCTCCTTCTCACGGAGTTCTCGCCGGAGCTGATCTATCTGAGAATCAAGCTCATCAAGTGAAGATGATCTAGTGGCAAGGTCAGCCTCAACTCGATCTATTCGGCCCCGCTGCACCTGGACCTCGAGCTCAGCAACCATCCGAGTACTACGCCATGTCTGTAAACGAGCGTCCAACTCGGCAGCAATAAATGAAGAGGCACCGGCATCCCGGAGCTCATGAAGCATCTGAAACTCATGCTCTAAGCGATCAAGGTCATCAACCATAGCCGTCGCTAGGTCCGGGTATCCCATGTCCCTTATTAAATTTACCTTGGAATCAAGGTAGGGTTTAAACTGGCGAAGAGAAAGTCCGTCGTGGAGGAGCTTGCCAATTATAGCATTCAGGGAGGAGAAATAAGAGCGGACTTCTACGCTGATGAAGATCTTCTCAGGGTCATTGCCCGATAACAGCTCTTTAACGAGGACATGAAGCTGAGAAGGAAGCCCTACACAAAGAAGAGGAATTCGTCAAAAGCTTCAACGAGGAAAGGAATGGCATTGCTCAGTTAATTAAATTATACCTCCTTCCCCTCGAGTCACTGGGGGTGATGGAGATGTAACGACTGTAGCAGCATCGACTGGTGGAGTTGGTCGCACAGCCGGCTCAACAGGGTCAGCCTCAGCGAAAGCTCCTGTTAGACACAAAACAGAAACATCATTTTATAGTTGCATTAGTCAAGGAATTGGCTAGTCCTATAGTTAGCTTGAGAAGAGGCACGCACCTTCAAAATAACCGTTCCCGGGAGTCTGAGGGAGTACAGACTCAGGAAACATATCCTGAGGCGGCTGGCCATCGATCTGAGGAGAGTCATACATGAAGCTGAACATAGAAGTGTCCATAGGCAGGCCCTCCCCATCGAAGTCATCAATCGAAAAATCTGACATAAAAAGATATAAGTATGAAGGAGGAGGAAGGAAACTATGGCCAATAGAGACAAGTTACCTCTTGAAGATGTACCTGGAATCACCGAACTGGGTCCTTCATTGACAGACTCCCCAACATGGGCGGTCTCTGCAGGCTTTTCTACCTGGGGCGGTGAGTCAGGCTCACCAGGAGATGCACAATCATCAGGACTCATCTCGCCTTCCTCACGATATCCTGCATAGGATGGGAAAGCATGAGCCAGAAGTTCTAAACGATCAAGAAAATGATCTATAGAATAGACGTTACCTCCGTCACTAACAGGATCCTCACCAGCCAAGTCCATCTCTGATGCTCGTGAAATTGCAGGCGGCTTGTGGGCTAATCTTTTCCGCCTATCAGCACGGACAGCAATCGAAGGTCTGGCCCGGGTAAAAGGACGGAATTCGTCGTCACTGTTGATCGCTGTCCCTGAAACAACGAATAGTGGTCAGAAATAGTAATTTGAAAATGCAAGAAAAAAGAAAGATAGGTGACTAACCTTGCTCCAAATCTGCCTCGTAGTCTTCAGGGTCTCCGCCTGAGGCCTCTCCAGCAGAACTAAAGGCCCTGTGACCTTCTGCATCAAGTCGGCGGGTCTTGCCCTGAGCCCTCTGTGATCGAGCACCGTCCTGGATAACACGAGAATCAAGTTGAGAGGCTTCTTCGGTCACCAACTCTTCGATAGGCTTCACACGGACAGTCTTATTAGCTGCTAGCAACCACTTGCAGCTCAGGAAAGTGAGGTTCAACTGTCGCTCAGTACCTGGGAGACTGAACCTAGCTCCAGTGCAACCAGTCACGGTCCACAACCATGCACGAAGACCGTCCACCAGACCTCCATGAGCCCGAAGCTGCTGGCGCGGGTTCCCAACATAAAGTTGGTCATAACCGAATTTGCGGGCGAATCGGCAAGGTAGATACGGCTCTATGAAGCACTGATTCCCCACCCGGAAAGTCAGGTAACCCGGCCTAATGTTCACTAGCCAATTAAAGCAGCCCATATCCAGATAAGTCCTATACTCCCTCGGCTTCTCCTCATCAATCAAACACTCGCCGTACCGGCTGGAGAACTGTGGAAAGCAAGTGGAGAATGCCCAGCACTTGTGGACTTGTAGCTGACGCCTGATATCGGGGAATCCTCGGCCCTCCCATTCACCATTCTCAAGCAACTGTAGAAAGGGGACAGACTGATCTATGGCATTCGGTATTGACATCACGTCGGAACGATGAAGAACGAACCAAGCCATCAAATAAATATACGGGAGCTCTACCTTAATGGTAGGAATCTGAGTCGGTTTATCATCATCTCTCCGTGTAAAAGCACCAGAAATCTGCCGAAGCCCTCGATGAATGTTAGCAACCATCACCGGAAGAAGCGAAAGTTCCTTCTTGTAGGCAAGCTGAACTGCAGGATAGAGCACTTCCAGTGGCAGAGCGTCACCAGACTGATACGGGACCACACATTTCTTCAACCAGATGGCGAGATAACCGGCAAGGAGAGTCATCGGACGAATCGGTGTGGTCGCATGATATAAGAACGATCTGAATTTAGTCCCTGCAGGAAAGCCGCTCTCGGAACTGCTAATGGTATAGGATTGGGCGTTAGTCTTATTCAGCAGCTCATTAACCTCTGAAGGAGTCAGCGGTGCCAGTTCACAAATAGATTGGCCAGAATGGCTCTCCAGATTCCTGAACAAGTATGATGCGAACTGCTTCAGGCTCACATTTGCTTTGGTCCTCTTCGCTAGGGGCTTAGACTGCGCCAAAGCAATGTGGTAGTGACAAGTGAGATCCCATAAGGTCTCGTAGCGGTCGGGCACGCGATCCTTCAGCTGACTCAACTCATGGTTGGAGGGAAAGTACTCCTGGTATAACATCTGTCCCATGGGCAAACCAGAAATCTTGTGCATCTCATGTAGAGCCAAGCCCAACTCTCCGTGCCTGGTCAGAAAAGTGTTGGAATCTGGATTGTAAAGCTCGCATAGGGCAAAGAAATGCTTCGCGCTTGTAGGCAAGCCATGCATAGTGGCCCGAATGGCTGCATAAAGACCGCAAGCATGTAACTCCTCGCTCCATCGGCTCAAGACATACTTCGTCATACGAGCCCACCAAAACCTGTCCAAAGAATGGACCCAACCATAGAATCTGTGGCGCGGTGCAGGCATCTCCCGTCCTAAGATAGCGAGGCGATTCCTCAAAGTAGAAGCAGTGGTGAGGAACTCATTGCGAGGCGGAGTATCTAGCCCCAGTACTCCAGGATGTAGTCCAACAATGTGATCTCGACTCGAACCAGGAACTGCCTGATGAGTAATATAGCCGCAGTGAACGCTCTCATGTTCCTTTGTCAAACTCCACGACATCTCCCGCTTCACAGCTTGGCGCCTGAGCTCAGTCAAAGAACGGTGTCGAGGAATCTTCGGCAAATACATATAACGACTGCCAGTCTGGTAAAGCCACTGCTCAGCCTCAATAAATACTGCATCGGGATCCCTGGTAGAGTCTCCAAACAAGAAGTCAGTCTTCCTAAGAGACTGAACGGAACTGGCATCCTGCACGAGAGGCGCATCTGTGATCAGCTGGCGAAGAGCTTGATGGCCACCTTCCCTCACCACTTGGACAACTTCCAACGACGTGCCCGGAGCAAACTGGGAGGTGAGCGGAATGGGCGAAAAGTCATCAGATGTTGAATAATACTCATCACGACGTCCATTCACCGCATGCGATGAAAAAGCTCCGGAAGGATATTCCACTGAAAACAAGCAGTTAAGTGTTTGTTAATTTCAGATATAAAAGGAAATTGAATTCATCTTACAAATTGGTAAGATAGAGTCATTGCCTTATAAAGGGCGAGACGATTTGGCCACATTGCGCATTTATAAGATAGGGTATATCGACAATATATCCCTGCCTTATAAAGCGCAATGCAGCGTCAAAACGCCCCCTTTATTATGAGATGTGGTTTTGACCAAGCAAAACCCATCTTTAAAGCGTCGATCCTCACCAAGGAGAATCAAGGCTTTTCCCGATCGCCTCACCAAGGAGAGCAAAATAGGGTAAAAGGACTAAATTGCAAAATTCTCAGAAGAAGAGGGTTAATTTGCAAAATTTCCATAAAGCGTCGATCCTCACCAAGGAGAACCAAGGCCTTTCCCGGTTGCCTCACCAAGGAGAACAACGGGGGGTAAAATGGACTAATTTGCAAATATCCAGAAAAAAGAGGACTAATTTGTAAATTTTCGAAAAAGGTCAAAAAATTGCTCACCAGCATATGAGGGAGGCGCGCCATCAACCGATGCAGCAGGAAAACGACCTCTCGATACTCGCGACATAATGGCCTACAGAAAAAGAATTCAAGAGGTCAGATCTAGAAATAAAAATCACTTTTTTATCCCCTAAAAAGGCGAGCTTGAGGCATCAAATCACTCCCTCAACCCTCGCATGCGACCCCACAAATTCATAAATTGGATTAAGCATAAAATATACTAAAATGGTTGAGGGTTTACCTGAGGAAAAGCTCGTGGATCTAATAAAAATCAGATCTTGAGAAAGGCTCAGACCACGCGCTCGAGGGGCCTGAGAGAAATTCTAAATATGGAAGTTTTGAGGGATTTCTCAGTTAAAGATCCAAAGGAAGACTAGATCTAATGCAAATATGAAGTTTTGAGGGAGAACGGACGCTCGAGGGAAGAGAAAAATGAAAGAAAGGGAGAGAGGGGGGCCGGCCCTAGTAAGGGGTAAAAAACCCTCTTTTATAATGTTGAACCAAGACCAAATTGAACCGGACCAGACCAAGTTGAACCGGACCAGACCTGGTTTGAACCAGAATTCAAATTGAAGCTGAATCGAGCATCGAAACGACTTCAAATCGACCGATGGTTCAGTCCTTGGTTTATTCTTGCCTCTCCCACATATTCGGAAAGATCAGAAAATTTTTTGAGCCGAATTACTACCTTTTTTGGCTCATTATCAAGCCGGTTCAGCCCATTTGGGCACAGAAATCACTCCGAAAAGTATACGAGTATAAACTGCTTCTTAATACTCCAATAAGGTATATGAGTATAAACTATTCCCTATTTTTGGTTTGAGAAGTTCCTGGAGAATATTGTTTATAAACACTACGCCGGACAACGCGTCGCGAATAAAAACTCAGCGCCAACAATCGATGGTCAACTAAAGATTAGAAAATCAGGAATCGACTTCAAGTTTAAAATTCCGACAACGGTCAGACAATAAATGCAGCACCGGAACTCTTACAGGCATTCGACAAAACACCGAATAGCCTGGAAGATTGAAGGAATCAAGAACAGAAGCCATTCCAAAGTCCCGTTATACCGACTG
>NW_017973465.1:0-21317 GCF_001876935.1 Asparagus officinalis
CCTCCGCCACATTGTGCTGGCTTAGGGTTTCGGATCATCGTGTGTTGACTTTGATTGCAATGCGTTGACTGGCGTTGACCTAGGGTTACGCGTTGACCGGCATTGACCCTTAGGGTTTTGAATCATCGAACATCGACTTTTGTTGCAACGCGTTGACTGGCGTTGACCTAGGGTTACGCGTTGACCGGCGTTGACCCTTAGGGTTTCGAATTGTCAAACGTTGACTTTTGTTACAACGCGTTGACTGGCGTTGACCTAGGGTTACGCGTTGACCGGCAGCTCGTGTTCTTCATTCACCCCGATCTTGAGTGCTGGTTGCGTCACGACGGCGTCGGTTGCGATGCCGTTGGCTCCCACTGTGGTCGCCAGCTTGTTTGCGGAAAAAGTCGCTGTATTCATTGCTGCATTCATTACAACTTTGATCGTTACAATGAAATAAAAAGATAGTCTTTTTATAAGACCGGTACACAATGAAAACAAAATAAATGCAACTCCTTTCAAACAAACGCAAGAGCTGTTTGTCATCTCTTGCTTGCGTGGGTCTTTGGCCTGTGACGGGGACGCCTGTGACGGGGATGTTGATATCCGTGGACCACCGGGGCACTCAGATCTGGTCCGAGAAAATCGGGCAGAGTTTCGTCTATCCGCGAGGGGATTTAGAAACTCTGAACTTCGTCGATCTGCGTGAGATCTAGAAGTTTACAGCTCCTATCTCGGATAATCGAGATATTCGCTCTACTTAGTATCACCGCTGAGGGGCAACACTAAGGAAAAGAGAAGGGGAAAGAAGAAAAAGACTCCTCCTTTGCTGTAGACGGCTCGCTCACTCCTCGCTCCGGCAGGGCTTCGCCAAGGCTCTCCTAAAATCCTCTCCTCTCTCTCTAGCCTTGCTCCAAGACAAAAGAATTCCAGCCCTTTGAATGAGGACCCAAGGGGTCTATTTATAGTGTAGGGGGTAGGTAAAGGGGTGAGGGGACCATTAGGGGGTGCGGACACCCCTTGGTGTCTCGGCCATGGCCGAGACACCCTTGTATATTCTTCGTCCGGATTCGGATTTGAGTGATTCCGGGTGCGTTGGATGCGCGACGAAGAGTTTGACCCGCTCTGGTGATTGGATTATCTGTAGAGTGGTCGAGGCATGAAGGGCGTTGTCCTTTTTGTGAACAGTGCCGGGCTTCCCGATTGGTCCGGGTCTTCGTGATTCCGAAGTCCTATCCGCTCACGTAACTCGTCGATTCACTTTAGTCGTTCGTCGACGTCGATTAGGCTCATGTGGATTGGATGGCGACGTTCATCGTCGCTCGTTAACACTGAACCGGTTGTGGAGAACTATAGGCAATTTTCGATGCCTACAGATACCCCCTCCAAAGTGTTCCTGACTCGTTTCTTTTATAGAAGAGGCTGGAATACTTTGGATGTGATTGATCTGGCCTTCAGTCGGCGTAGTTAGCTTCAACTCTTGACTCTTTCGATTTTCGATCTATCCGATGCTTTGACGAATAGCCGAGGTTCTTCCGGCGCTGCGTTTATCGTCTGGCCGTCGTCGGAGTCTCGAGTCTGCAGCTGATGAATTGAGTTTGGCTCGTGTCATTGAGTTGACTTTGAACTACCTCCGCCACATTGTGCTGGCTTAGGGTTTCGGATCCCCGTGTGTTGGCTTTTTATCGCAACGCGTTGACCGGCGTTGACCTAGGGTTACGCGTTGACCGGCGTCCACCCTAGGGTTTCGAATCGTCGAACGTTGACTTTGATTGCAACGCGTTGACTGGCGTTGACCTAAGGTTACGCGTTGACCGGCGTCCACCCTAGGGTTTCGAATCGTCGAACGTTGACTTTTGTTGCAACGCGTTGCTTGGCGTTGACCTAGGGCTACGCGTTGACCGGCGTCCACCCTAGGGTTTCGAATCGTCGAACGTTGACTCTGATTGCAACGCGTTGACTGGCGTTGACCTAGGGTTACGCGTTGACCGGCGTTGACCCTAGGGTTTACGGATCGCCATTAACACAGTTTATACTCGTACGTTTGCTGGAGTATACACAGTTTAAGCTCTTAAGGTATTGGAGCATCGCGGTCCCGAATGTTGGGGTTGCAGGACCAACTGTTAAAGTTGATTCATCTGCATGTGTGGATTTTGTCCCGAATTTGTTGGGTGCTCGAGTCACGAGACCAACTAGGGGAGTTGATGCGTCAATGACTCGCAGTTATAGAATTTTTGGCAAATCCTCAGCCATCAACGGATTTGATGAGCCTTTACCGACTACCGTTTGAGTCGGGCTAGCATGCGGATTGTTTAAGTCCGTTCCGCATGTGACGTTGTGCTAAGAGAGTTAACGCTCTTAGTGCTACGATATTGAATACGTAGACTTCGTCTTTCTCACGGGAATAGACTACCCGGCGACGCGTGTTAGGCGTTGACTTTAGGATTTTTGGCTAATCCCCAGCCTTCAACGGATTTGATTAGCCTTTACCGACTACCGTTTGAGTCGGGCTAGCATGCGGATTGTTTAAGTCCGCTCCTATGTGACGTTTAAGCTAAAAGAGTTAACCCTTTTAGTGCTACGATATTGAATACGTAGACTTCGCCATTGTTACGGGAATAGGCTACCCGGCAACGTGTATTAGACGTTGACTTATCCCTACTTAGGCTTCGGGATAAAATTCCCCGCGCGTGTGAGGCACGGATTATGGTGTTATTAATAACAACCTGCCACAATGTTGAATATGTGGTCTTTTGTCCTTTTTACGGTCAAAGACTAACCGGCCATGTGTGTTAGACATAGGCTTTGGGATTTTTGGCAAACCCCCAGCCATCAACGGGTTTGATGTGCCTTTACCGATTACCGTTTGAATCGGGCTAGCATGTGAATTATTAAAACCCGTTTCACATGTAACGTTGTGCTAAGAGAATTGCTTCTCTTAGACTTAATGCTATGATTTTGAATACATAGACTTCGTCTTTCTCACGGGAATAGACTACCCGGCAACGCGTGTTAGGCGTTGACTTATCCCTACTCAGGCTTCGGGATAAAATTCCCCGTGCATCGAGTGCCCGGATTTGACAATCGTGTCTTTTCTAAAAGCAAAGACAGATTGAGAAACGGGAGAGGAAGAATTTTATATTCTATCTCCCGGTGCTGAAGAGGAAGAATTTTATATTCTATCTACAGCTGGAAAGGGAACTTGAGGTGGGATCCCCCACCCCCAGAATCCGGAATGATGAACTGGGAGTGGGTTCTCCACTCCGAGCATCGGAAAGGTCCGAGGAGAGGAAGAATTTTATATTCTATCTCCCGGTGCTGAAGAGGAAGAATTTTATATTCTATCTACAGCTGGAAAGGAAACTCGAGGTGGGATCTCCACCCCCAGAATCCGGAAGGATGAAACTAAGAGTGGGATCTCCACTCCGAGAATCGTAACAATTCGGATAACCCTAACTGTCGGAAGGTTTGATTACCCGATTTGGAAGTGGACCTCTCGTTCATTGGGGGAATCGAGAGGAGATTTTGGCTGTGGCCCTAACTGTATGAATGTTTGACCAAGCAGGAGTTTGAGACGACCTAACTGTCGGAAGGTTTGATCGCTCGATTTGAAGGTGGACCTCTCGTTCATTGGAGGAATCGAGAGGGGATTTTGGCTTTGGCCCTAACTTTTATAGGTTTGACCAGAACGCAAAGAGAGTGGAATACGGGTAGCAAAGAAAGTGCCAACCCATATTACCACTCAAAGGGAGACTTTAATGTTAGGCGTTTAGGACCTAGCACGTTGAGTCTGAGAAACGCCAATGACTGGCAGATGGGAATGTTGGTGGGTCCACTGTCGTTTGATTTGATCAGCGGATGGTTTGGTGAGGAAAGATTAACCGATCAGAAGATTGGATCTCTTCTCACAAAAATAACTCATAAGAGTTAGAGAATAAGAAGAGACATTCTGACCTTCAGAGTTCGAACGTGAATTTCTTATTCACCAATTCCACAATGATTGGGTTATCCCTAAGAATACCCATGTGGTATTCTTTCGGGAACTTCCCGATGCATTGGATAATCCACCCCCAGTTTCTCTCTTGGAACTGGGTTTGACTTGGTTGTCCGACCGGGTTATCCTTAAGAATATTAGCGTAATATCCTCCAGGAACTTCCCGTCAATGGTAGGAAATAGTTTAGACTCATATACCTATTGGAGTATCAGGGAGCAGTTTAACCTCTTATACCGGTAGGAGGAATGAGAAACAGTTTATACTCGTATACTCTTTGGAGTGAGAAGCAGTTTATACTCTTATACTTATCGGAGTGTTGAGAAGCAGTTTATACTCGTATACTCATCGGAGTCATTGAGGAACAGTTTATACTCTTGTACTCTTTGGAGTATTGAGGAACAGTTTATACTCTTGTACTCTTTGGAGTATTGAGGAACAGTTTATACTCTTGTACTCTTTGGAGTATTGAGGAACAGTTTATACTCTTGTACTCTTTGGAGTATTGAGGAACAGTTTATACTCTTGTACTCTTTGGAGTATTGAGGAACAGTTTATACTCTTGTACTCTTTGGAGTATTGAGGAACAGTTTATACTCTTGTACTCTTTGGAGTATTGAGGAACAGTTTATACTCTTGTACTCTTTGGAGTATTGAGGAACAGTTTATACTCTTGTACTCTTTGGAGTATTGAGGAACAGTTTATACTCTTGTACTCTTTGGAGTATTGAGGAACAGTTTATACTCTTGTACTCTTTGGAGTATTGAGGAACAGTTTATACTCTTGTACTCTTTGGAGTATTGAGGAACAGTTTATACTCTTGTACTCTTTGGAGTATTGAGGAACAGTTTATACTCTTGTACTCTTTGGAGTATTGAGGAACAGTTTATACTCTTGTACTCTTTGGAGTATTGAGGAACAGTTTATACTCTTGTACTCTTTGGAGTATTGAGGAACAGTTTATACTCTTGTACTCTTTGGAGTATTGAGGAACAGTTTATACTCTTGTACTCTTTGGAGTATTGAGGAACAGTTTATACTCTTGTACTCTTTGGAGTATTGAGGAACAGTTTATACTCTTGTACTCTTTGGAGTATTGAGGAACAGTTTATACTCTTGTACTCTTTGGAGTATTGAGGAACAGTTTATACTCTTGTACTCTTTGGAGTATTGAGGAACAGTTTATACTCTTGTACTCTTTGGAGTATTGAGGAACAGTTTATACTCTTGTACTCTTTGGAGTATTGAGGAACAGTTTATACTCTTGTACTCTTTGGAGTATTGAGGAACAGTTTATACTCTTGTACTCTTTGGAGTATTGAGGAACAGTTTATACTCTTGTACTCTTTGGAGTATTGAGGAACAGTTTATA
Organism: Asparagus officinalis; assembly: GCF_001876935.1. Classification (NCBI taxonomy): domain Eukaryota; kingdom Viridiplantae; phylum Streptophyta; class Magnoliopsida; order Asparagales; family Asparagaceae; genus Asparagus; species Asparagus officinalis. The sequence goes on from NW_017973465.1 coordinate 5,345, forward strand.
CTCTTGTACTCTTTGGAGTATTGAGGAACAGTTTATACTCTTGTACTCTTTGGAGTATTGAGGAACAGTTTATACTCTTGTACTCTTTGGAGTATTGAGGAACAGTTTATACTCTTGTACTCTTTGGAGTATTGAGGAACAGTTTATACTCTTGTACTCTTTGGAGTATTGAGGAACAGTTTATACTCTTGTACTCTTTGGAGTATTGAGGAACAGTTTATACTCTTGTACTCTTTGGAGTATTGAGGAACAGTTTATACTCTTGTACTCTTTGGAGTATTGAGGAACAGTTTATACTCTTGTACTCTTTGGAGTATTGAGGAACAGTTTATACTCTTGTACTCTTTGGAGTATTGAGGAACAGTTTATACTCTTGTACTCTTTGGAGTATTGAGGAACAGTTTATACTCTTGTACTCTTTGGAGTATTGAGGAACAGTTTATACTCTTGTACTCTTTGGAGTATTGAGGAACAGTTTATACTCTTGTACTCTTTGGAGTATTGAGGAACAGTTTATACTCTTGTACTCTTTGGAGTATTGAGGAACAGTTTATACTCTTGTACTCTTTGGAGTATTGAGGAACAGTTTATACTCTTGTACTCTTTGGAGTATTGAGGAACAGTTTATACTCTTGTACTCTTTGGAGTATTGAGGAACAGTTTATACTCTTGTACTCTTTGGAGTATTGAGGAACAGTTTATACTCTTGTACTCTTTGGAGTATTGAGGAACAGTTTATACTCTTGTACTCTTTGGAGTATTGAGGAACAGTTTATACTCTTGTACTCTTTGGAGTATTGAGGAACAGTTTATACTCTTGTACTCTTTGGAGTATTGAGGAACAGTTTATACTCTTGTACTCTTTGGAGTATTGAGGAACAGTTTATACTCTTGTACTCTTTGGAGTATTGAGGAACAGTTTATACTCTTGTACTCTTTGGAGTATTGAGGAACAGTTTATACTCTTGTACTCTTTGGAGTATTGAGGAACAGTTTATACTCTTGTACTCTTTGGAGTATTGAGGAACAGTTTATACTCTTGTACTCTTTGGAGTATTGAGGAACAGTTTATACTCTTGTACTCTTTGGAGTATTGAGGAACAGTTTATACTCTTGTACTCTTTGGAGTATTGAGGAACAGTTTATACTCTTGTACTCTTTGGAGTATTGAGGAACAGTTTATACTCTTGTACTCTTTGGAGTATTGAGGAACAGTTTATACTCTTGTACTCTTTGGAGTATTGAGGAACAGTTTATACTCTTGTACTCTTTGGAGTATTGAGGAACAGTTTATACTCTTGTACTCTTTGGAGTATTGAGGAACAGTTTATACTCTTGTACTCTTTGGAGTATTGAGGAACAGTTTATACTCTTGTACTCTTTGGAGTATTGAGGAACAGTTTATACTCTTGTACTCTTTGGAGTATTGAGGAACAGTTTATACTCTTGTACTCTTTGGAGTATTGAGGAACAGTTTATACTCTTGTACTCTTTGGAGTATTGAGGAACAGTTTATACTCTTGTACTCTTTGGAGTATTGAGGAACAGTTTATACTCTTGTACTCTTTGGAGTATTGAGGAACAGTTTATACTCTTGTACTCTTTGGAGTATTGAGGAACAGTTTATACTCTTGTACTCTTTGGAGTATTGAGGAACAGTTTATACTCTTGTACTCTTTGGAGTATTGAGGAACAGTTTATACTCTTGTACTCTTTGGAGTATTGAGGAACAGTTTATACTCTTGTACTCTTTGGAGTATTGAGGAACAGTTTATACTCTTGTACTCTTTGGAGTATTGAGGAACAGTTTATACTCTTGTACTCTTTGGAGTATTGAGGAACAGTTTATACTCTTGTACTCTTTGGAGTATTGAGGAACAGTTTATACTCTTGTACTCTTTGGAGTATTGAGGAACAGTTTATACTCTTGTACTCTTTGGAGTATTGAGGAACAGTTTATACTCTTGTACTCTTTGGAGTATTGAGGAACAGTTTATACTCTTGTACTCTTTGGAGTATTGAGGAACAGTTTATACTCTTGTACTCTTTGGAGTATTGAGGAACAGTTTATACTCTTGTACTCTTTGGAGTATTGAGGAACAGTTTATACTCTTGTACTCTTTGGAGTATTGAGGAACAGTTTATACTCTTGTACTCTTTGGAGTATTGAGGAACAGTTTATACTCTTGTACTCTTTGGAGTATTGAGGAACAGTTTATACTCTTGTACTCTTTGGAGTATTGAGGAACAGTTTATACTCTTGTACTCTTTGGAGTATTGAGGAACAGTTTATACTCTTGTACTCTTTGGAGTATTGAGGAACAGTTTATACTCTTGTACTCTTTGGAGTATTGAGGAACAGTTTATACTCTTGTACTCTTTGGAGTATTGAGGAACAGTTTATACTCTTGTACTCTTTGGAGTATTGAGGAACAGTTTATACTCTTGTACTCTTTGGAGTATTGAGGAACAGTTTATACTCTTGTACTCTTTGGAGTATTGAGGAACAGTTTATACTCTTGTACTCTTTGGAGTATTGAGGAACAGTTTATACTCTTGTACTCTTTGGAGTATTGAGGAACAGTTTATACTCTTGTACTCTTTGGAGTATTGAGGAACAGTTTATACTCTTGTACTCTTTGGAGTATTGAGGAACAGTTTATACTCTTGTACTCTTTGGAGTATTGAGGAACAGTTTATACTCTTGTACTCTTTGGAGTATTGAGGAACAGTTTATACTCTTGTACTCTTTGGAGTATTGAGGAACAGTTTATACTCTTGTACTCTTTGGAGTATTGAGGAACAGTTTATACTCTTGTACTCTTTGGAGTATTGAGGAACAGTTTATACTCTTGTACTCTTTGGAGTATTGAGGAACAGTTTATACTCTTGTACTCTTTGGAGTATTGAGGAACAGTTTATACTCTTGTACTCTTTGGAGTATTGAGGAACAGTTTATACTCTTGTACTCTTTGGAGTATTGAGGAACAGTTTATACTCTTGTACTCTTTGGAGTATTGAGGAACAGTTTATACTCTTGTACTCTTTGGAGTATTGAGGAACAGTTTATACTCTTGTACTCTTTGGAGTATTGAGGAACAGTTTATACTCTTGTACTCTTTGGAGTATTGAGGAACAGTTTATACTCTTGTACTCTTTGGAGTATTGAGGAACAGTTTATACTCTTGTACTCTTTGGAGTATTGAGGAACAGTTTATACTCTTGTACTCTTTGGAGTATTGAGGAACAGTTTATACTCTTGTACTCTTTGGAGTATTGAGGAACAGTTTATACTCTTGTACTCTTTGGAGTATTGAGGAACAGTTTATACTCTTGTACTCTTTGGAGTATTGAGGAACAGTTTATACTCTTGTACTCTTTGGAGTATTGAGGAACAGTTTATACTCTTGTACTCTTTGGAGTATTGAGGAACAGTTTATACTCTTGTACTCTTTGGAGTATTGAGGAACAGTTTATACTCTTGTACTCTTTGGAGTATTGAGGAACAGTTTATACTCTTGTACTCTTTGGAGTATTGAGGAACAGTTTATACTCTTGTACTCTTTGGAGTATTGAGGAACAGTTTATACTCTTGTACTCTTTGGAGTATTGAGGAACAGTTTATACTCTTGTACTCTTTGGAGTATTGAGGAACAGTTTATACTCTTGTACTCTTTGGAGTATTGAGGAACAGTTTATACTCTTGTACTCTTTGGAGTATTGAGGAACAGTTTATACTCTTGTACTCTTTGGAGTATTGAGGAACAGTTTATACTCTTGTACTCTTTGGAGTATTGAGGAACAGTTTATACTCTTGTACTCTTTGGAGTATTGAGGAACAGTTTATACTCTTGTACTCTTTGGAGTATTGAGGAACAGTTTATACTCTTGTACTCTTTGGAGTATTGAGGAACAGTTTATACTCTTGTACTCTTTGGAGTATTGAGGAACAGTTTATACTCTTGTACTCTTTGGAGTATTGAGGAACAGTTTATACTCTTGTACTCTTTGGAGTATTGAGGAACAGTTTATACTCTTGTACTCTTTGGAGTATTGAGGAACAGTTTATACTCTTGTACTCTTTGGAGTATTGAGGAACAGTTTATACTCTTGTACTCTTTGGAGTATTGAGGAACAGTTTATACTCTTGTACTCTTTGGAGTATTGAGGAACAGTTTATACTCTTGTACTCTTTGGAGTATTGAGGAACAGTTTATACTCTTGTACTCTTTGGAGTATTGAGGAACAGTTTATACTCTTGTACTCTTTGGAGTATTGAGGAACAGTTTATACTCTTGTACTCTTTGGAGTATTGAGGAACAGTTTATACTCTTGTACTCTTTGGAGTATTGAGGAACAGTTTATACTCTTGTACTCTTTGGAGTATTGAGGAACAGTTTATACTCTTGTACTCTTTGGAGTATTGAGGAACAGTTTATACTCTTGTACTCTTTGGAGTATTGAGGAACAGTTTATACTCTTGTACTCTTTGGAGTATTGAGGAACAGTTTATACTCTTGTACTCTTTGGAGTATTGAGGAACAGTTTATACTCTTGTACTCTTTGGAGTATTGAGGAACAGTTTATACTCTTGTACTCTTTGGAGTATTGAGGAACAGTTTATACTCTTGTACTCTTTGGAGTATTGAGGAACAGTTTATACTCTTGTACTCTTTGGAGTATTGAGGAACAGTTTATACTCTTGTACTCTTTGGAGTATTGAGGAACAGTTTATACTCTTGTACTCTTTGGAGTATTGAGGAACAGTTTATACTCTTGTACTCTTTGGAGTATTGAGGAACAGTTTATACTCTTGTACTCTTTGGAGTATTGAGGAACAGTTTATACTCTTGTACTCTTTGGAGTATTGAGGAACAGTTTATACTCTTGTACTCTTTGGAGTATTGAGGAACAGTTTATACTCTTGTACTCTTTGGAGTATTGAGGAACAGTTTATACTCTTGTACTCTTTGGAGTATTGAGGAACAGTTTATACTCTTGTACTCTTTGGAGTATTGAGGAACAGTTTATACTCTTGTACTCTTTGGAGTATTGAGGAACAGTTTATACTCTTGTACTCTTTGGAGTATTGAGGAACAGTTTATACTCTTGTACTCTTTGGAGTATTGAGGAACAGTTTATACTCTTGTACTCTTTGGAGTATTGAGGAACAGTTTATACTCTTGTACTCTTTGGAGTATTGAGGAACAGTTTATACTCTTGTACTCTTTGGAGTATTGAGGAACAGTTTATACTCTTGTACTCTTTGGAGTATTGAGGAACAGTTTATACTCTTGTACTCTTTGGAGTATTGAGGAACAGTTTATACTCTTGTACTCTTTGGAGTATTGAGGAACAGTTTATACTCTTGTACTCTTTGGAGTATTGAGGAACAGTTTATACTCTTGTACTCTTTGGAGTATTGAGGAACAGTTTATACTCTTGTACTCTTTGGAGTATTGAGGAACAGTTTATACTCTTGTACTCTTTGGAGTATTGAGGAACAGTTTATACTCTTGTACTCTTTGGAGTATTGAGGAACAGTTTATACTCTTGTACTCTTTGGAGTATTGAGGAACAGTTTATACTCTTGTACTCTTTGGAGTATTGAGGAACAGTTTATACTCTTGTACTCTTTGGAGTATTGAGGAACAGTTTATACTCTTGTACTCTTTGGAGTATTGAGGAACAGTTTATACTCTTGTACTCTTTGGAGTATTGAGGAACAGTTTATACTCTTGTACTCTTTGGAGTATTGAGGAACAGTTTATACTCTTGTACTCTTTGGAGTATTGAGGAACAGTTTATACTCTTGTACTCTTTGGAGTATTGAGGAACAGTTTATACTCTTGTACTCTTTGGAGTATTGAGGAACAGTTTATACTCTTGTACTCTTTGGAGTATTGAGGAACAGTTTATACTCTTGTACTCTTTGGAGTATTGAGGAACAGTTTATACTCTTGTACTCTTTGGAGTATTGAGGAACAGTTTATACTCTTGTACTCTTTGGAGTATTGAGGAACAGTTTATACTCTTGTACTCTTTGGAGTATTGAGGAACAGTTTATACTCTTGTACTCTTTGGAGTATTGAGGAACAGTTTATACTCTTGTACTCTTTGGAGTATTGAGGAACAGTTTATACTCTTGTACTCTTTGGAGTATTGAGGAACAGTTTATACTCTTGTACTCTTTGGAGTATTGAGGAACAGTTTATACTCTTGTACTCTTTGGAGTATTGAGGAACAGTTTATACTCTTGTACTCTTTGGAGTATTGAGGAACAGTTTATACTCTTGTACTCTTTGGAGTATTGAGGAACAGTTTATACTCTTGTACTCTTTGGAGTATTGAGGAACAGTTTATACTCTTGTACTCTTTGGAGTATTGAGGAACAGTTTATACTCTTGTACTCTTTGGAGTATTGAGGAACAGTTTATACTCTTGTACTCTTTGGAGTATTGAGGAACAGTTTATACTCTTGTACTCTTTGGAGTATTGAGGAACAGTTTATACTCTTGTACTCTTTGGAGTATTGAGGAACAGTTTATACTCTTGTACTCTTTGGAGTATTGAGGAACAGTTTATACTCTTGTACTCTTTGGAGTATTGAGGAACAGTTTATACTCTTGTACTCTTTGGAGTATTGAGGAACAGTTTATACTCTTGTACTCTTTGGAGTATTGAGGAACAGTTTATACTCTTGTACTCTTTGGAGTATTGAGGAACAGTTTATACTCTTGTACTCTTTGGAGTATTGAGGAACAGTTTATACTCTTGTACTCTTTGGAGTATTGAGGAACAGTTTATACTCTTGTACTCTTTGGAGTATTGAGGAACAGTTTATACTCTTGTACTCTTTGGAGTATTGAGGAACAGTTTATACTCTTGTACTCTTTGGAGTATTGAGGAACAGTTTATACTCTTGTACTCTTTGGAGTATTGAGGAACAGTTTATACTCTTGTACTCTTTGGAGTATTGAGGAACAGTTTATACTCTTGTACTCTTTGGAGTATTGAGGAACAGTTTATACTCTTGTACTCTTTGGAGTATTGAGGAACAGTTTATACTCTTGTACTCTTTGGAGTATTGAGGAACAGTTTATACTCTTGTACTCTTTGGAGTATTGAGGAACAGTTTATACTCTTGTACTCTTTGGAGTATTGAGGAACAGTTTATACTCTTGTACTCTTTGGAGTATTGAGGAACAGTTTATACTCTTGTACTCTTTGGAGTATTGAGGAACAGTTTATACTCTTGTACTCTTTGGAGTATTGAGGAACAGTTTATACTCTTGTACTCTTTGGAGTATTGAGGAACAGTTTATACTCTTGTACTCTTTGGAGTATTGAGGAACAGTTTATACTCTTGTACTCTTTGGAGTATTGAGGAACAGTTTATACTCTTGTACTCTTTGGAGTATTGAGGAACAGTTTATACTCTTGTACTCTTTGGAGTATTGAGGAACAGTTTATACTCTTGTACTCTTTGGAGTATTGAGGAACAGTTTATACTCTTGTACTCTTTGGAGTATTGAGGAACAGTTTATACTCTTGTACTCTTTGGAGTATTGAGGAACAGTTTATACTCTTGTACTCTTTGGAGTATTGAGGAACAGTTTATACTCTTGTACTCTTTGGAGTATTGAGGAACAGTTTATACTCTTGTACTCTTTGGAGTATTGAGGAACAGTTTATACTCTTGTACTCTTTGGAGTATTGAGGAACAGTTTATACTCTTGTACTCTTTGGAGTATTGAGGAACAGTTTATACTCTTGTACTCTTTGGAGTATTGAGGAACAGTTTATACTCTTGTACTCTTTGGAGTATTGAGGAACAGTTTATACTCTTGTACTCTTTGGAGTATTGAGGAACAGTTTATACTCTTGTACTCTTTGGAGTATTGAGGAACAGTTTATACTCTTGTACTCTTTGGAGTATTGAGGAACAGTTTATACTCTTGTACTCTTTGGAGTATTGAGGAACAGTTTATACTCTTGTACTCTTTGGAGTATTGAGGAACAGTTTATACTCTTGTACTCTTTGGAGTATTGAGGAACAGTTTATACTCTTGTACTCTTTGGAGTATTGAGGAACAGTTTATACTCTTGTACTCTTTGGAGTATTGAGGAACAGTTTATACTCTTGTACTCTTTGGAGTATTGAGGAACAGTTTATACTCTTGTACTCTTTGGAGTATTGAGGAACAGTTTATACTCTTGTACTCTTTGGAGTATTGAGGAACAGTTTATACTCTTGTACTCTTTGGAGTATTGAGGAACAGTTTATACTCTTGTACTCTTTGGAGTATTGAGGAACAGTTTATACTCTTGTACTCTTTGGAGTATTGAGGAACAGTTTATACTCTTGTACTCTTTGGAGTATTGAGGAACAGTTTATACTCTTGTACTCTTTGGAGTATTGAGGAACAGTTTATACTCTTGTACTCTTTGGAGTATTGAGGAACAGTTTATACTCTTGTACTCTTTGGAGTATTGAGGAACAGTTTATACTCTTGTACTCTTTGGAGTATTGAGGAACAGTTTATACTCTTGTACTCTTTGGAGTATTGAGGAACAGTTTATACTCTTGTACTCTTTGGAGTATTGAGGAACAGTTTATACTCTTGTACTCTTTGGAGTATTGAGGAACAGTTTATACTCTTGTACTCTTTGGAGTATTGAGGAACAGTTTATACTCTTGTACTCTTTGGAGTATTGAGGAACAGTTTATACTCTTGTACTCTTTGGAGTATTGAGGAACAGTTTATACTCTTGTACTCTTTGGAGTATTGAGGAACAGTTTATACTCTTGTACTCTTTGGAGTATTGAGGAACAGTTTATACTCTTGTACTCTTTGGAGTATTGAGGAACAGTTTATACTCTTGTACTCTTTGGAGTATTGAGGAACAGTTTATACTCTTGTACTCTTTGGAGTATTGAGGAACAGTTTATACTCTTGTACTCTTTGGAGTATTGAGGAACAGTTTATACTCTTGTACTCTTTGGAGTATTGAGGAACAGTTTATACTCTTGTACTCTTTGGAGTATTGAGGAACAGTTTATACTCTTGTACTCTTTGGAGTATTGAGGAACAGTTTATACTCTTGTACTCTTTGGAGTATTGAGGAACAGTTTATACTCTTGTACTCTTTGGAGTATTGAGGAACAGTTTATACTCTTGTACTCTTTGGAGTATTGAGGAACAGTTTATACTCTTGTACTCTTTGGAGTATTGAGGAACAGTTTATACTCTTGTACTCTTTGGAGTATTGAGGAACAGTTTATACTCTTGTACTCTTTGGAGTATTGAGGAACAGTTTATACTCTTGTACTCTTTGGAGTATTGAGGAACAGTTTATACTCTTGTACTCTTTGGAGTATTGAGGAACAGTTTATACTCTTGTACTCTTTGGAGTATTGAGGAACAGTTTATACTCTTGTACTCTTTGGAGTATTGAGGAACAGTTTATACTCTTGTACTCTTTGGAGTATTGAGGAACAGTTTATACTCTTGTACTCTTTGGAGTATTGAGGAACAGTTTATACTCTTGTACTCTTTGGAGTATTGAGGAACAGTTTATACTCTTGTACTCTTTGGAGTATTGAGGAACAGTTTATACTCTTGTACTCTTTGGAGTATTGAGGAACAGTTTATACTCTTGTACTCTTTGGAGTATTGAGGAACAGTTTATACTCTTGTACTCTTTGGAGTATTGAGGAACAGTTTATACTCTTGTACTCTTTGGAGTATTGAGGAACAGTTTATACTCTTGTACTCTTTGGAGTATTGAGGAACAGTTTATACTCTTGTACTCTTTGGAGTATTGAGGAACAGTTTATACTCTTGTACTCTTTGGAGTATTGAGGAACAGTTTATACTCTTGTACTCTTTGGAGTATTGAGGAACAGTTTATACTCTTGTACTCTTTGGAGTATTGAGGAACAGTTTATACTCTTGTACTCTTTGGAGTATTGAGGAACAGTTTATACTCTTGTACTCTTTGGAGTATTGAGGAACAGTTTATACTCTTGTACTCTTTGGAGTATTGAGGAACAGTTTATACTCTTGTACTCTTTGGAGTATTGAGGAACAGTTTATACTCTTGTACTCTTTGGAGTATTGAGGAACAGTTTATACTCTTGTACTCTTTGGAGTATTGAGGAACAGTTTATACTCTTGTACTCTTTGGAGTATTGAGGAACAGTTTATACTCTTGTACTCTTTGGAGTATTGAGGAACAGTTTATACTCTTGTACTCTTTGGAGTATTGAGGAACAGTTTATACTCTTGTACTCTTTGGAGTATTGAGGAACAGTTTATACTCTTGTACTCTTTGGAGTATTGAGGAACAGTTTATACTCTTGTACTCTTTGGAGTATTGAGGAACAGTTTATACTCTTGTACTCTTTGGAGTATTGAGGAACAGTTTATACTCTTGTACTCTTTGGAGTATTGAGGAACAGTTTATACTCTTGTACTCTTTGGAGTATTGAGGAACAGTTTATACTCTTGTACTCTTTGGAGTATTGAGGAACAGTTTATACTCTTGTACTCTTTGGAGTATTGAGGAACAGTTTATACTCTTGTACTCTTTGGAGTATTGAGGAACAGTTTATACTCTTGTACTCTTTGGAGTATTGAGGAACAGTTTATACTCTTGTACTCTTTGGAGTATTGAGGAACAGTTTATACTCTTGTACTCTTTGGAGTATTGAGGAACAGTTTATACTCTTGTACTCTTTGGAGTATTGAGGAACAGTTTATACTCTTGTACTCTTTGGAGTATTGAGGAACAGTTTATACTCTTGTACTCTTTGGAGTATTGAGGAACAGTTTATACTCTTGTACTCTTTGGAGTATTGAGGAACAGTTTATACTCTTGTACTCTTTGGAGTATTGAGGAACAGTTTATACTCTTGTACTCTTTGGAGTATTGAGGAACAGTTTATACTCTTGTACTCTTTGGAGTATTGAGGAACAGTTTATACTCTTGTACTCTTTGGAGTATTGAGGAACAGTTTATACTCTTGTACTCTTTGGAGTATTGAGGAACAGTTTATACTCTTGTACTCTTTGGAGTATTGAGGAACAGTTTATACTCTTGTACTCTTTGGAGTATTGAGGAACAGTTTATACTCTTGTACTCTTTGGAGTATTGAGGAACAGTTTATACTCTTGTACTCTTTGGAGTATTGAGGAACAGTTTATACTCTTGTACTCTTTGGAGTATTGAGGAACAGTTTATACTCTTGTACTCTTTGGAGTATTGAGGAACAGTTTATACTCTTGTACTCTTTGGAGTATTGAGGAACAGTTTATACTCTTGTACTCTTTGGAGTATTGAGGAACAGTTTATACTCTTGTACTCTTTGGAGTATTGAGGAACAGTTTATACTCTTGTACTCTTTGGAGTATTGAGGAACAGTTTATACTCTTGTACTCTTTGGAGTATTGAGGAACAGTTTATACTCTTGTACTCTTTGGAGTATTGAGGAACAGTTTATACTCTTGTACTCTTTGGAGTATTGAGGAACAGTTTATACTCTTGTACTCTTTGGAGTATTGAGGAACAGTTTATACTCTTGTACTCTTTGGAGTATTGAGGAACAGTTTATACTCTTGTACTCTTTGGAGTATTGAGGAACAGTTTATACTCTTGTACTCTTTGGAGTATTGAGGAACAGTTTATACTCTTGTACTCTTTGGAGTATTGAGGAACAGTTTATACTCTTGTACTCTTTGGAGTATTGAGGAACAGTTTATACTCTTGTACTCTTTGGAGTATTGAGGAACAGTTTATACTCTTGTACTCTTTGGAGTATTGAGGAACAGTTTATACTCTTGTACTCTTTGGAGTATTGAGGAACAGTTTATACTCTTGTACTCTTTGGAGTATTGAGGAACAGTTTATACTCTTGTACTCTTTGGAGTATTGAGGAACAGTTTATACTCTTGTACTCTTTGGAGTATTGAGGAACAGTTTATACTCTTGTACTCTTTGGAGTATTGAGGAACAGTTTATACTCTTGTACTCTTTGGAGTATTGAGGAACAGTTTATACTCTTGTACTCTTTGGAGTATTGAGGAACAGTTTATACTCTTGTACTCTTTGGAGTATTGAGGAACAGTTTATACTCTTGTACTCTTTGGAGTATTGAGGAACAGTTTATACTCTTGTACTCTTTGGAGTATTGAGGAACAGTTTATACTCTTGTACTCTTTGGAGTATTGAGGAACAGTTTATACTCTTGTACTCTTTGGAGTATTGAGGAACAGTTTATACTCTTGTACTCTTTGGAGTATTGAGGAACAGTTTATACTCTTGTACTCTTTGGAGTATTGAGGAACAGTTTATACTCTTGTACTCTTTGGAGTATTGAGGAACAGTTTATACTCTTGTACTCTTTGGAGTATTGAGGAACAGTTTATACTCTTGTACTCTTTGGAGTATTGAGGAACAGTTTATACTCTTGTACTCTTTGGAGTATTGAGGAACAGTTTATACTCTTGTACTCTTTGGAGTATTGAGGAACAGTTTATACTCTTGTACTCTTTGGAGTATTGAGGAACAGTTTATACTCTTGTACTCTTTGGAGTATTGAGGAACAGTTTATACTCTTGTACTCTTTGGAGTATTGAGGAACAGTTTATACTCTTGTACTCTTTGGAGTATTGAGGAACAGTTTATACTCTTGTACTCTTTGGAGTATTGAGGAACAGTTTATACTCTTGTACTCTTTGGAGTATTGAGGAACAGTTTATACTCTTGTACTCTTTGGAGTATTGAGGAACAGTTTATACTCTTGTACTCTTTGGAGTATTGAGGAACAGTTTATACTCTTGTACTCTTTGGAGTATTGAGGAACAGTTTATACTCTTGTACTCTTTGGAGTATTGAGGAACAGTTTATACTCTTGTACTCTTTGGAGTATTGAGGAACAGTTTATACTCTTGTACTCTTTGGAGTATTGAGGAACAGTTTATACTCTTGTACTCTTTGGAGTATTGAGGAACAGTTTATACTCTTGTACTCTTTGGAGTATTGAGGAACAGTTTATACTCTTGTACTCTTTGGAGTATTGAGGAACAGTTTATACTCTTGTACTCTTTGGAGTATTGAGGAACAGTTTATACTCTTGTACTCTTTGGAGTATTGAGGAACAGTTTATACTCTTGTACTCTTTGGAGTATTGAGGAACAGTTTATACTCTTGTACTCTTTGGAGTATTGAGGAACAGTTTATACTCTTGTACTCTTTGGAGTATTGAGGAACAGTTTATACTCTTGTACTCTTTGGAGTATTGAGGAACAGTTTATACTCTTGTACTCTTTGGAGTATTGAGGAACAGTTTATACTCTTGTACTCTTTGGAGTATTGAGGAACAGTTTATACTCTTGTACTCTTTGGAGTATTGAGGAACAGTTTATACTCTTGTACTCTTTGGAGTATTGAGGAACAGTTTATACTCTTGTACTCTTTGGAGTATTGAGGAACAGTTTATACTCTTGTACTCTTTGGAGTATTGAGGAACAGTTTATACTCTTGTACTCTTTGGAGTATTGAGGAACAGTTTATACTCTTGTACTCTTTGGAGTATTGAGGAACAGTTTATACTCTTGTACTCTTTGGAGTATTGAGGAACAGTTTATACTCTTGTACTCTTTGGAGTATTGAGGAACAGTTTATACTCTTGTACTCTTTGGAGTATTGAGGAACAGTTTATACTCTTGTACTCTTTGGAGTATTGAGGAACAGTTTATACTCTTGTACTCTTTGGAGTATTGAGGAACAGTTTATACTCTTGTACTCTTTGGAGTATTGAGGAACAGTTTATACTCTTGTACTCTTTGGAGTATTGAGGAACAGTTTATACTCTTGTACTCTTTGGAGTATTGAGGAACAGTTTATACTCTTGTACTCTTTGGAGTATTGAGGAACAGTTTATACTCTTGTACTCTTTGGAGTATTGAGGAACAGTTTATACTCTTGTACTCTTTGGAGTATTGAGGAACAGTTTATACTCTTGTACTCTTTGGAGTATTGAGGAACAGTTTATACTCTTGTACTCTTTGGAGTATTGAGGAACAGTTTATACTCTTGTACTCTTTGGAGTATTGAGGAACAGTTTATACTCTTGTACTCTTTGGAGTATTGAGGAACAGTTTATACTCTTGTACTCTTTGGAGTATTGAGGAACAGTTTATACTCTTGTACTCTTTGGAGTATTGAGGAACAGTTTATACTCTTGTACTCTTTGGAGTATTGAGGAACAGTTTATACTCTTGTACTCTTTGGAGTATTGAGGAACAGTTTATACTCTTGTACTCTTTGGAGTATTGAGGAACAGTTTATACTCTTGTACTCTTTGGAGTATTGAGGAACAGTTTATACTCTTGTACTCTTTGGAGTATTGAGGAACAGTTTATACTCTTGTACTCTTTGGAGTATTGAGGAACAGTTTATACTCTTGTACTCTTTGGAGTATTGAGGAACAGTTTATACTCTTGTACTCTTTGGAGTATTGAGGAACAGTTTATACTCTTGTACTCTTTGGAGTATTGAGGAACAGTTTATACTCTTGTACTCTTTGGAGTATTGAGGAACAGTTTATACTCTTGTACTCTTTGGAGTATTGAGGAACAGTTTATACTCTTGTACTCTTTGGAGTATTGAGGAACAGTTTATACTCTTGTACTCTTTGGAGTATTGAGGAACAGTTTATACTCTTGTACTCTTTGGAGTATTGAGGAACAGTTTATACTCTTGTACTCTTTGGAGTATTGAGGAACAGTTTATACTCTTGTACTCTTTGGAGTATTGAGGAACAGTTTATACTCTTGTACTCTTTGGAGTATTGAGGAACAGTTTATACTCTTGTACTCTTTGGAGTATTGAGGAACAGTTTATACTCTTGTACTCTTTGGAGTATTGAGGAACAGTTTATACTCTTGTACTCTTTGGAGTATTGAGGAACAGTTTATACTCTTGTACTCTTTGGAGTATTGAGGAACAGTTTATACTCTTGTACTCTTTGGAGTATTGAGGAACAGTTTATACTCTTGTACTCTTTGGAGTATTGAGGAACAGTTTATACTCTTGTACTCTTTGGAGTATTGAGGAACAGTTTATACTCTTGTACTCTTTGGAGTATTGAGGAACAGTTTATACTCTTGTACTCTTTGGAGTATTGAGGAACAGTTTATACTCTTGTACTCTTTGGAGTATTGAGGAACAGTTTATACTCTTGTACTCTTTGGAGTATTGAGGAACAGTTTATACTCTTGTACTCTTTGGAGTATTGAGGAACAGTTTATACTCTTGTACTCTTTGGAGTATTGAGGAACAGTTTATACTCTTGTACTCTTTGGAGTATTGAGGAACAGTTTATACTCTTGTACTCTTTGGAGTATTGAGGAACAGTTTATACTCTTGTACTCTTTGGAGTATTGAGGAACAGTTTATACTCTTGTACTCTTTGGAGTATTGAGGAACAGTTTATACTCTTGTACTCTTTGGAGTATTGAGGAACAGTTTATACTCTTGTACTCTTTGGAGTATTGAGGAACAGTTTATACTCTTGTACATCGTCGCTCTTTAACGCTGAACCGTTTGTGGAGACCTATAGGCAATTTTCGATGCCTACAGATACCCCCTCCAAAGTGTTCCTGACTCGTTTCTTTTATAGAAGAGGCTGGGATACTTTGGGTGTCATCGTCGCTCTTTAACGCTGAACCGTTTGTGGAGACCTATAGGCAATTTTCGATGCCTACAGATACCCCCTCCAAAGTGTTCCTGACTCGTTTCTTTTATAGAAGAGGCTGGAATACTTTGGATGTGATTGGTCTAGCCTTCAGTCGGCGTCAGGTCCTGTGGTTAGCTTCAACTCTTGGCTCTTTCGATTTTCAGTCTATTCGATGCTTTGACGAATAGCCGAGGTTCTTCCGGCACTGCGTTTATCGTCTGGCCGTCG
>NW_017973466.1:0-21316 GCF_001876935.1 Asparagus officinalis
CCCAGTTTCGCAAGAAAAGCTGGGGGTGGATAATTCATGTAACGGGAAGTTCCTGAAAGAATGTTACATATAATTTTCTTGGGGATAACCCGATCATTACAAATAAAGTGATAAGCACTAAACCCACCGTTTACCTGGTCAAACCTTAGGACCACAACCAAAATCCCCTCTCGATTCCTTCAATGAACGAGAGGCACACAAATCGAGCGATCAAACCTTCTTACAGTTAGGATCGTTTTAAACCTCCCACTTGGTCAAACCTTCCTACAGTTAGGACCACAACCAAAATCCCCTCTCGATTCCTCCAATGAACGAGAGGTCCACCTTTAAATCAAGTGATCAAACCTTCCTATAGTTAGGGTCACCTCAAACTCTCGCTTGGTCAAACCTTCCTACAGTTAGGACCAAAACCACGATTTACTCTCGATAAACGAGAAAATCATCTTTAGTTCGGTAATCAAACCTTCCGACAGTTAGGGTTATCCGAATCTTTTCGATTCTCGGAGTGGAGATCCCACTCTCAGTTTCACCTTTCCGGATTCTGGGGGTGGAGATCCCACCTCGAGTCTCCTTTCCAGTTGAAGATAGAATATTATAAAATTCTTCTTCAGTGTCGGGAGATAGAATATAAAATTCTTCCTTTCCCATACCAACCCTTTTCCAAGAATTTAGGATTCATCATAGGAAGTTTATCCCGAATCCTAAGCAGGGATAAGTCTGCGCCTAACACGCGCTGCCGGTTTAGTCTTTTTCCGTAGAAAAAGGCACCAGAGCTCGATTTTGGGGTATTCTATCCTGAAACCTAAGGAAGGATAAGTCTGCGCTTAACCCGCGCTGCCGGTTAGTTCTTAACCGTTAAAAAGAACACCCGTGCACATATTCAACATTGTGGTAGGTTGTTATTAATAACACCAAAATCCATGCCTTACACGCATGGGGAATTTCATCCTGAATCCTAAGAAAGGATATGCCGACGCCTAACACGCGTCGCCGGTTTAGTCTTTCCCCGTAGAAAAAGACACCAGAGTTCGATTCTGGGGTATCTCATCCCGAAGCCTAAGTATTGGTGAAGTCTATGTATTCGAAGTCATAGCCACAAGTCTCAGAGGATTCAATCTCTGAGCACAACGTTACATGCGGAACGGATTTAGATAATCCGCATGCTAGCCTGACTCAAACGGTAGTCGGTAAAGCCTAATCAAATCCATTGAAGGCTGTGGGTTAGCCAAAAACCCTAAAGTCAACGCCTAACACGCGTCGCCGGGTAGTCTATTCCCGTGAGAAAAACGAAGTCTACGTATTCAATATCGTAGCACTAAGAGCGTTAACTCTCTTAGCACAACGTCACATGCGGAACGGATTTAGACAATCCGCATGTAAGCCCGATTCAAACGGTAGTCGGTAAGAGCACGTCAAATCCGTTGAAGGCTGAGGATTTGCCAAAAATCCTAAGTCAACGTCTCATACACGTTGCTGTTTAGTCTTTTCACAGGAGAAAGACGAAGTCTACGTATTCAATATCGTAGCACTAAAAGGGTTAACTCTTTTAGCTTAACGTCACATGCGGAACGGACTTGAACAATCCGCATGCTAGCCCGACTCAAACGGTAGTCGGTAAAGGCTCATCAAACCCGTTGATGGCTGAGGGTTTGCCAAAAATCCTATAAATGCGAGGGTCACTGACGCATCAGCTTCATTAGTTGGTCTCGTGACTTGAGCAACGTACGACGTTCAAAACCCTAAGGTTAACGCCGGACAACGCGTAACCCTAGGTCAACGCCAGTCAACGCGTTGCAACAAAAGTCAACGTTCGACGATTCGAAACCCTAGGGTGGACGCCGGTCAACGCGTAGCCCTAGGTCAACGCTGGTCAACGCGTTGCGACGCAAGTCAACGTTCGAGGATTCAAGATCCACACCATTCAACGTTCGACCAATGCGTTACGACCAAACTTAAAATGTACGACGTTCGAAACCCTAGGTCAACACTGGTCAACGCGTAACCCTAGGTCAATGCCGATCAATGCGTTGTAATGAAAGAATCAATGCTCCGAAAAGTATACGAGTATAAACTGCTTCTTAATACTCCGAAAAGTATACGAGTATAAACTGCTTCTTAATACTCCGAAAAGTATACGAGTATAAACTGCTTCTTAATACTCCGAAAAGTATACGAGTATAAACTGCTTCTTAATACTCCGAAAAGTATACGAGTATAAACTGCTTCTTAATACTCCGAAAAGTATACGAGTATAAACTGCTTCTTAATACTCCGAAAAGTATACGAGTATAAACTGCTTCTTAATACTCCGAAAAGTATACGAGTATAAACTGCTTCTTAATACTCCGAAAAGTATACGAGTATAAACTGCTTCTTAATACTCCGAAAAGTATACGAGTATAAACTGCTTCTTAATACTCCGAAAAGTATACGAGTATAAACTGCTTCTTAAATACTCCGAAAAGTATACGAGTATAAACTGCTTCTTAATACTCCGAAAAGTATACGAGTATAAACTGCTTCTTAATACTCCGAAAAGTATACGAGTATAAACTGCTTCTTAATACTCCGAAAAGTATACGAGTATAAACTGCTTCTTAATACTCCGAAAAGTATACGAGTATAAACTGCTTCTTAATACTCCGAAAAGTATACGAGTATAAACTGCTTCTTAATACTCCGAAAAGTATACGAGTATAAACTGCTTCTTAATACTCCGAAAAGTATACGAGTATAAACTGCTTCTTAATACTCCGAAAAGTATACGAGTATAAACTGCTTCTTAATACTCCGAAAAGTATACGAGTATAAACTGCTTCTTAATACTCCGAAAAGTATACGAGTATAAACTGCTTCTTAATACTCCGAAAAGTATACGAGTATAAACTGCTTCTTAATACTCCGAAAAGTATACGAGTATAAACTGCTTCTTAATACTCCGAAAAGTATACGAGTATAAACTGCTTCTTAATACTCCGAAAAGTATACGAGTATAAACTGCTTCTTAATACTCCGAAAAGTATACGAGTATAAACTGCTTCTTAATACTCCGAAAAGTATACGAGTATAAACTGCTTCTTAATACTCCGAAAAGTATACGAGTATAAACTGCTTCTTAATACTCCGAAAAGTATACGAGTATAAACTGCTTCTTAATACTCCGAAAAGTATACGAGTATAAACTGCTTCTTAATACTCCGAAAAGTATACGAGTATAAACTGCTTCTTAATACTCCGAAAAGTATACGAGTATAAACTGCTTCTTAATACTCCGAAAAGTATACGAGTATAAACTGCTTCTTAATACTCCGAAAAGTATACGAGTATAAACTGCTTCTTAATACTCCGAAAAGTATACGAGTATAAACTGCTTCTTAATACTCCGAAAAGTATACGAGTATAAACTGCTTCTTAATACTCCGAAAAGTATACGAGTATAAACTGCTTCTTAATACTCCGAAAAGTATACGAGTATAAACTGCTTCTTAATACTCCGAAAAGTATACGAGTATAAACTGCTTCTTAATACTCCGAAAAGTATACGAGTATAAACTGCTTCTTAATACTCCGAAAAGTATACGAGTATAAACTGCTTCTTAATACTCCGAAAAGTATACGAGTATAAACTGCTTCTTAATACTCCGAAAAGTATACGAGTATAAACTGCTTCTTAATACTCCGAAAAGTATACGAGTATAAACTGCTTCTTAATACTCCGAAAAGTATACGAGTATAAACTGCTTCTTAATACTCCGAAAAGTATACGAGTATAAACTGCTTCTTAATACTCCGAAAAGTATACGAGTATAAACTGCTTCTTAATACTCCGAAAAGTATACGAGTATAAACTGCTTCTTAATACTCCGAAAAGTATACGAGTATAAACTGCTTCTTAATACTCCGAAAAGTATACGAGTATAAACTGCTTCTTAATACTCCGAAAAGTATACGAGTATAAACTGCTTCTTAATACTCCGAAAAGTATACGAGTATAAACTGCTTCTTAATACTCCGAAAAGTATACGAGTATAAACTGCTTCTTAATACTCCGAAAAGTATACGAGTATAAACTGCTTCTTAATACTCCGAAAAGTATACGAGTATAAACTGCTTCTTAATACTCCGAAAAGTATACGAGTATAAACTGCTTCTTAATACTCCGAAAAGTATACGAGTATAAACTGCTTCTTAATACTCCGAAAAGTATACGAGTATAAACTGCTTCTTAATACTCCGAAAAGTATACGAGTATAAACTGCTTCTTAATACTCCGAAAAGTATACGAGTATAAACTGCTTCTTAATACTCCGAAAAGTATACGAGTATAAACTGCTTCTTAATACTCCGAAAAGTATACGAGTATAAACTGCTTCTTAATACTCCGAAAAGTATACGAGTATAAACTGCTTCTTAATACTCCGAAAAGTATACGAGTATAAACTGCTTCTTAATACTCCGAAAAGTATACGAGTATAAACTGCTTCTTAATACTCCGAAAAGTATACGAGTATAAACTGCTTCTTAATACTCCGAAAAGTATACGAGTATAAACTGCTTCTTAATACTCCGAAAAGTATACGAGTATAAACTGCTTCTTAATACTCCGAAAAGTATACGAGTATAAACTGCTTCTTAATACTCCGAAAAGTATACGAGTATAAACTGCTTCTTAATACTCCGAAAAGTATACGAGTATAAACTGCTTCTTAATACTCCGAAAAGTATACGAGTATAAACTGCTTCTTAATACTCCGAAAAGTATACGAGTATAAACTGCTTCTTAATACTCCGAAAAGTATACGAGTATAAACTGCTTCTTAATACTCCGAAAAGTATACGAGTATAAACTGCTTCTTAATACTCCGAAAAGTATACGAGTATAAACTGCTTCTTAATACTCCGAAAAGTATACGAGTATAAACTGCTTCTTAATACTCCGAAAAGTATACGAGTATAAACTGCTTCTTAATACTCCGAAAAGTATACGAGTATAAACTGCTTCTTAATACTCCGAAAAGTATACGAGTATAAACTGCTTCTTAATACTCCGAAAAGTATACGAGTATAAACTGCTTCTTAATACTCCGAAAAGTATACGAGTATAAACTGCTTCTTAATACTCCGAAAAGTATACGAGTATAAACTGCTTCTTAATACTCCGAAAAGTATACGAGTATAAACTGCTTCTTAATACTCCGAAAAGTATACGAGTATAAACTGCTTCTTAATACTCCGAAAAGTATACGAGTATAAACTGCTTCTTAATACTCCGAAAAGTATACGAGTATAAACTGCTTCTTAATACTCCGAAAAGTATACGAGTATAAACTGCTTCTTAATACTCCGAAAAGTATACGAGTATAAACTGCTTCTTAATACTCCGAAAAGTATACGAGTATAAACTGCTTCTTAATACTCCGAAAAGTATACGAGTATAAACTGCTTCTTAATACTCCGAAAAGTATACGAGTATAAACTGCTTCTTAATACTCCGAAAAGTATACGAGTATAAACTGCTTCTTAATACTCCGAAAAGTATACGAGTATAAACTGCTTCTTAATACTCCGAAAAGTATACGAGTATAAACTGCTTCTTAATACTCCGAAAAGTATACGAGTATAAACTGCTTCTTAATACTCCGAAAAGTATACGAGTATAAACTGCTTCTTAATACTCCGAAAAGTATACGAGTATAAACTGCTTCTTAATACTCCGAAAAGTATACGAGTATAAACTGCTTCTTAATACTCCGAAAAGTATACGAGTATAAACTGCTTCTTAATACTCCGAAAAGTATACGAGTATAAACTGCTTCTTAATACTCCGAAAAGTATACGAGTATAAACTGCTTCTTAATACTCCGAAAAGTATACGAGTATAAACTGCTTCTTAATACTCCGAAAAGTATACGAGTATAAACTGCTTCTTAATACTCCGAAAAGTATACGAGTATAAACTGCTTCTTAATACTCCGAAAAGTATACGAGTATAAACTGCTTCTTAATACTCCGAAAAGTATACGAGTATAAACTGCTTCTTAATACTCCGAAAAGTATACGAGTATAAACTGCTTCTTAATACTCCGAAAAGTATACGAGTATAAACTGCTTCTTAATACTCCGAAAAGTATACGAGTATAAACTGCTTCTTAATACTCCGAAAAGTATACGAGTATAAACTGCTTCTTAATACTCCGAAAAGTATACGAGTATAAACTGCTTCTTAATACTCCGAAAAGTATACGAGTATAAACTGCTTCTTAATACTCCGAAAAGTATACGAGTATAAACTGCTTCTTAATACTCCGAAAAGTATACGAGTATAAACTGCTTCTTAATACTCCGAAAAGTATACGAGTATAAACTGCTTCTTAATACTCCGAAAAGTATACGAGTATAAACTGCTTCTTAATACTCCGAAAAGTATACGAGTATAAACTGCTTCTTAATACTCCGAAAAGTATACGAGTATAAACTGCTTCTTAATACTCCGAAAAGTATACGAGTATAAACTGCTTCTTAATACTCCGAAAAGTATACGAGTATAAACTGCTTCTTAATACTCCGAAAAGTATACGAGTATAAACTGCTTCTTAATACTCCGAAAAGTATACGAGTATAAACTGCTTCTTAATACTCCGAAAAGTATACGAGTATAAACTGCTTCTTAATACTCCGAAAAGTATACGAGTATAAACTGCTTCTTAATACTCCGAAAAGTATACGAGTATAAACTGCTTCTTAATACTCCGAAAAGTATACGAGTATAAACTGCTTCTTAATACTCCGAAAAGTATACGAGTATAAACTGCTTCTTAATACTCCGAAAAGTATACGAGTATAAACTGCTTCTTAATACTCCGAAAAGTATACGAGTATAAACTGCTTCTTAATACTCCGAAAAGTATACGAGTATAAACTGCTTCTTAATACTCCGAAAAGTATACGAGTATAAACTGCTTCTTAATACTCCGAAAAGTATACGAGTATAAACTGCTTCTTAATACTCCGAAAAGTATACGAGTATAAACTGCTTCTTAATACTCCGAAAAGTATACGAGTATAAACTGCTTCTTAATACTCCGAAAAGTATACGAGTATAAACTGCTTCTTAATACTCCGAAAAGTATACGAGTATAAACTGCTTCTTAATACTCCGAAAAGTATACGAGTATAAACTGCTTCTTAATACTCCGAAAAGTATACGAGTATAAACTGCTTCTTAATACTCCGAAAAGTATACGAGTATAAACTGCTTCTTAATACTCCGAAAAGTATACGAGTATAAACTGCTTCTTAATACTCCGAAAAGTATACGAGTATAAACTGCTTCTTAATACTCCGAAAAGTATACGAGTATAAACTGCTTCTTAATACTCCGAAAAGTATACGAGTATAAACTGCTTCTTAATACTCCGAAAAGTATACGAGTATAAACTGCTTCTTAATACTCCGAAAAGTATACGAGTATAAACTGCTTCTTAATACTCCGAAAAGTATACGAGTATAAACTGCTTCTTAATACTCCGAAAAGTATACGAGTATAAACTGCTTCTTAATACTCCGAAAAGTATACGAGTATAAACTGCTTCTTAATACTCCGAAAAGTATACGAGTATAAACTGCTTCTTAATACTCCGAAAAGTATACGAGTATAAACTGCTTCTTAATACTCCGAAAAGTATACGAGTATAAACTGCTTCTTAATACTCCGAAAAGTATACGAGTATAAACTGCTTCTTAATACTCCGAAAAGTATACGAGTATAAACTGCTTCTTAATACTCCGAAAAGTATACGAGTATAAACTGCTTCTTAATACTCCGAAAAGTATACGAGTATAAACTGCTTCTTAATACTCCGAAAAGTATACGAGTATAAACTGCTTCTTAATACTCCGAAAAGTATACGAGTATAAACTGCTTCTTAATACTCCGAAAAGTATACGAGTATAAACTGCTTCTTAATACTCCGAAAAGTATACGAGTATAAACTGCTTCTTAATACTCCGAAAAGTATACGAGTATAAACTGCTTCTTAATACTCCGAAAAGTATACGAGTATAAACTGCTTCTTAATACTCCGAAAAGTATACGAGTATAAACTGCTTCTTAATACTCCGAAAAGTATACGAGTATAAACTGCTTCTTAATACTCCGAAAAGTATACGAGTATAAACTGCTTCTTAATACTCCGAAAAGTATACGAGTATAAACTGCTTCTTAATACTCCGAAAAGTATACGAGTATAAACTGCTTCTTAATACTCCGAAAAGTATACGAGTATAAACTGCTTCTTAATACTCCGAAAAGTATACGAGTATAAACTGCTTCTTAATACTCCGAAAAGTATACGAGTATAAACTGCTTCTTAATACTCCGAAAAGTATACGAGTATAAACTGCTTCTTAATACTCCGAAAAGTATACGAGTATAAACTGCTTCTTAATACTCCGAAAAGTATACGAGTATAAACTGCTTCTTAATACTCCGAAAAGTATACGAGTATAAACTGCTTCTTAATACTCCGAAAAGTATACGAGTATAAACTGCTTCTTAATACTCCGAAAAGTATACGAGTATAAACTGCTTCTTAATACTCCGAAAAGTATACGAGTATAAACTGCTTCTTAATACTCCGAAAAGTATACGAGTATAAACTGCTTCTTAATACTCCGAAAAGTATACGAGTATAAACTGCTTCTTAATACTCCGAAAAGTATACGAGTATAAACTGCTTCTTAATACTCCGAAAAGTATACGAGTATAAACTGCTTCTTAATACTCCGAAAAGTATACGAGTATAAACTGCTTCTTAATACTCCGAAAAGTATACGAGTATAAACTGCTTCTTAATACTCCGAAAAGTATACGAGTATAAACTGCTTCTTAATACTCCGAAAAGTATACGAGTATAAACTGCTTCTTAATACTCCGAAAAGTATACGAGTATAAACTGCTTCTTAATACTCCGAAAAGTATACGAGTATAAACTGCTTCTTAATACTCCGAAAAGTATACGAGTATAAACTGCTTCTTAATACTCCGAAAAGTATACGAGTATAAACTGCTTCTTAATACTCCGAAAAGTATACGAGTATAAACTGCTTCTTAATACTCCGAAAAGTATACGAGTATAAACTGCTTCTTAATACTCCGAAAAGTATACGAGTATAAACTGCTTCTTAATACTCCGAAAAGTATACGAGTATAAACTGCTTCTTAATACTCCGAAAAGTATACGAGTATAAACTGCTTCTTAATACTCCGAAAAGTATACGAGTATAAACTGCTTCTTAATACTCCGAAAAGTATACGAGTATAAACTGCTTCTTAATACTCCGAAAAGTATACGAGTATAAACTGCTTCTTAATACTCCGAAAAGTATACGAGTATAAACTGCTTCTTAATACTCCGAAAAGTATACGAGTATAAACTGCTTCTTAATACTCCGAAAAGTATACGAGTATAAACTGCTTCTTAATACTCCGAAAAGTATACGAGTATAAACTGCTTCTTAATACTCCGAAAAGTATACGAGTATAAACTGCTTCTTAATACTCCGAAAAGTATACGAGTATAAACTGCTTCTTAATACTCCGAAAAGTATACGAGTATAAACTGCTTCTTAATACTCCGAAAAGTATACGAGTATAAACTGCTTCTTAATACTCCGAAAAGTATACGAGTATAAACTGCTTCTTAATACTCCGAAAAGTATACGAGTATAAACTGCTTCTTAATACTCCGAAAAGTATACGAGTATAAACTGCTTCTTAATACTCCGAAAAGTATACGAGTATAAACTGCTTCTTAATACTCCGAAAAGTATACGAGTATAAACTGCTTCTTAATACTCCGAAAAGTATACGAGTATAAACTGCTTCTTAATACTCCGAAAAGTATACGAGTATAAACTGCTTCTTAATACTCCGAAAAGTATACGAGTATAAACTGCTTCTTAATACTCCGAAAAGTATACGAGTATAAACTGCTTCTTAATACTCCGAAAAGTATACGAGTATAAACTGCTTCTTAATACTCCGAAAAGTATACGAGTATAAACTGCTTCTTAATACTCCGAAAAGTATACGAGTATAAACTGCTTCTTAATACTCCGAAAAGTATACGAGTATAAACTGCTTCTTAATACTCCGAAAAGTATACGAGTATAAACTGCTTCTTAATACTCCGAAAAGTATACGAGTATAAACTGCTTCTTAATACTCCGAAAAGTATACGAGTATAAACTGCTTCTTAATACTCCGAAAAGTATACGAGTATAAACTGCTTCTTAATACTCCGAAAAGTATACGAGTATAAACTGCTTCTTAATACTCCGAAAAGTATACGAGTATAAACTGCTTCTTAATACTCCGAAAAGTATACGAGTATAAACTGCTTCTTAATACTCCGAAAAGTATACGAGTATAAACTGCTTCTTAATACTCCGAAAAGTATACGAGTATAAACTGCTTCTTAATACTCCGAAAAGTATACGAGTATAAACTGCTTCTTAATACTCCGAAAAGTATACGAGTATAAACTGCTTCTTAATACTCCGAAAAGTATACGAGTATAAACTGCTTCTTAATACTCCGAAAAGTATACGAGTATAAACTGCTTCTTAATACTCCGAAAAGTATACGAGTATAAACTGCTTCTTAATACTCCGAAAAGTATACGAGTATAAACTGCTTCTTAATACTCCGAAAAGTATACGAGTATAAACTGCTTCTTAATACTCCGAAAAGTATACGAGTATAAACTGCTTCTTAATACTCCGAAAAGTATACGAGTATAAACTGCTTCTTAATACTCCGAAAAGTATACGAGTATAAACTGCTTCTTAATACTCCGAAAAGTATACGAGTATAAACTGCTTCTTAATACTCCGAAAAGTATACGAGTATAAACTGCTTCTTAATACTCCGAAAAGTATACGAGTATAAACTGCTTCTTAATACTCCGAAAAGTATACGAGTATAAACTGCTTCTTAATACTCCGAAAAGTATACGAGTATAAACTGCTTCTTAATACTCCGAAAAGTATACGAGTATAAACTGCTTCTTAATACTCCGAAAAGTATACGAGTATAAACTGCTTCTTAATACTCCGAAAAGTATACGAGTATAAACTGCTTCTTAATACTCCGAAAAGTATACGAGTATAAACTGCTTCTTAATACTCCGAAAAGTATACGAGTATAAACTGCTTCTTAATACTCCGAAAAGTATACGAGTATAAACTGCTTCTTAATACTCCGAAAAGTATACGAGTATAAACTGCTTCTTAATACTCCGAAAAGTATACGAGTATAAACTGCTTCTTAATACTCCGAAAAGTATACGAGTATAAACTGCTTCTTAATACTCCGAAAAGTATACGAGTATAAACTGCTTCTTAATACTCCGAAAAGTATACGAGTATAAACTGCTTCTTAATACTCCGAAAAGTATACGAGTATAAACTGCTTCTTAATACTCCGAAAAGTATACGAGTATAAACTGCTTCTTAATACTCCGAAAAGTATACGAGTATAAACTGCTTCTTAATACTCCGAAAAGTATACGAGTATAAACTGCTTCTTAATACTCCGAAAAGTATACGAGTATAAACTGCTTCTTAATACTCCGAAAAGTATACGAGTATAAACTGCTTCTTAATACTCCGAAAAGTATACGAGTATAAACTGCTTCTTAATACTCCGAAAAGTATACGAGTATAAACTGCTTCTTAATACTCCGAAAAGTATACGAGTATAAACTGCTTCTTAATACTCCGAAAAGTATACGAGTATAAACTGCTTCTTAATACTCCGAAAAGTATACGAGTATAAACTGCTTCTTAATACTCCGAAAAGTATACGAGTATAAACTGCTTCTTAATACTCCGAAAAGTATACGAGTATAAACTGCTTCTTAATACTCCGAAAAGTATACGAGTATAAACTGCTTCTTAATACTCCGAAAAGTATACGAGTATAAACTGCTTCTTAATACTCCGAAAAGTATACGAGTATAAACTGCTTCTTAATACTCCGAAAAGTATACGAGTATAAACTGCTTCTTAATACTCCGAAAAGTATACGAGTATAAACTGCTTCTTAATACTCCGAAAAGTATACGAGTATAAACTGCTTCTTAATACTCCGAAAAGTATACGAGTATAAACTGCTTCTTAATACTCCGAAAAGTATACGAGTATAAACTGCTTCTTAATACTCCGAAAAGTATACGAGTATAAACTGCTTCTTAATACTCCGAAAAGTATACGAGTATAAACTGCTTCTTAATACTCCGAAAAGTATACGAGTATAAACTGCTTCTTAATACTCCGAAAAGTATACGAGTATAAACTGCTTCTTAATACTCCGAAAAGTATACGAGTATAAACTGCTTCTTAATACTCCGAAAAGTATACGAGTATAAACTGCTTCTTAATACTCCGAAAAGTATACGAGTATAAACTGCTTCTTAATACTCCGAAAAGTATACGAGTATAAACTGCTTCTTAATACTCCGAAAAGTATACGAGTATAAACTGCTTCTTAATACTCCGAAAAGTATACGAGTATAAACTGCTTCTTAATACTCCGAAAAGTATACGAGTATAAACTGCTTCTTAATACTCCGAAAAGTATACGAGTATAAACTGCTTCTTAATACTCCGAAAAGTATACGAGTATAAACTGCTTCTTAATACTCCGAAAAGTATACGAGTATAAACTGCTTCTTAATACTCCGAAAAGTATACGAGTATAAACTGCTTCTTAATACTCCGAAAAGTATACGAGTATAAACTGCTTCTTAATACTCCGAAAAGTATACGAGTATAAACTGCTTCTTAATACTCCGAAAAGTATACGAGTATAAACTGCTTCTTAATACTCCGAAAAGTATACGAGTATAAACTGCTTCTTAATACTCCGAAAAGTATACGAGTATAAACTGCTTCTTAATACTCCGAAAAGTATACGAGTATAAACTGCTTCTTAATACTCCGAAAAGTATACGAGTATAAACTGCTTCTTAATACTCCGAAAAGTATACGAGTATAAACTGCTTCTTAATACTCCGAAAAGTATACGAGTATAAACTGCTTCTTAATACTCCGAAAAGTATACGAGTATAAACTGCTTCTTAATACTCCGAAAAGTATACGAGTATAAACTGCTTCTTAATACTCCGAAAAGTATACGAGTATAAACTGCTTCTTAATACTCCGAAAAGTATACGAGTATAAACTGCTTCTTAATACTCCGAAAAGTATACGAGTATAAACTGCTTCTTAATACTCCGAAAAGTATACGAGTATAAACTGCTTCTTAATACTCCGAAAAGTATACGAGTATAAACTGCTTCTTAATACTCCGAAAAGTATACGAGTATAAACTGCTTCTTAATACTCCGAAAAGTATACGAGTATAAACTGCTTCTTAATACTCCGAAAAGTATACGAGTATAAACTGCTTCTTAATACTCCGAAAAGTATACGAGTATAAACTGCTTCTTAATACTCCGAAAAGTATACGAGTATAAACTGCTTCTTAATACTCCGAAAAGTATACGAGTATAAACTGCTTCTTAATACTCCGAAAAGTATACGAGTATAAACTGCTTCTTAATACTCCGAAAAGTATACGAGTATAAACTGCTTCTTAATACTCCGAAAAGTATACGAGTATAAACTGCTTCTTAATACTCCGAAAAGTATACGAGTATAAACTGCTTCTTAATACTCCGAAAAGTATACGAGTATAAACTGCTTCTTAATACTCCGAAAAGTATACGAGTATAAACTGCTTCTTAATACTCCGAAAAGTATACGAGTATAAACTGCTTCTTAATACTCCGAAAAGTATACGAGTATAAACTGCTTCTTAATACTCCGAAAAGTATACGAGTATAAACTGCTTCTTAATACTCCGAAAAGTATACGAGTATAAACTGCTTCTTAATACTCCGAAAAGTATACGAGTATAAACTGCTTCTTAATACTCCGAAAAGTATACGAGTATAAACTGCTTCTTAATACTCCGAAAAGTATACGAGTATAAACTGCTTCTTAATACTCCGAAAAGTATACGAGTATAAACTGCTTCTTAATACTCCGAAAAGTATACGAGTATAAACTGCTTCTTAATACTCCGAAAAGTATACGAGTATAAACTGCTTCTTAATACTCCGAAAAGTATACGAGTATAAACTGCTTCTTAATACTCCGAAAAGTATACGAGTATAAACTGCTTCTTAATACTCCGAAAAGTATACGAGTATAAACTGCTTCTTAATACTCCGAAAAGTATACGAGTATAAACTGCTTCTTAATACTCCGAAAAGTATACGAGTATAAACTGCTTCTTAATACTCCGAAAAGTATACGAGTATAAACTGCTTCTTAATACTCCGAAAAGTATACGAGTATAAACTGCTTCTTAATACTCCGAAAAGTATACGAGTATAAACTGCTTCTTAATACTCCGAAAAGTATACGAGTATAAACTGCTTCTTAATACTCCGAAAAGTATACGAGTATAAACTGCTTCTTAATACTCCGAAAAGTATACGAGTATAAACTGCTTCTTAATACTCCGAAAAGTATACGAGTATAAACTGCTTCTTAATACTCCGAAAAGTATACGAGTATAAACTGCTTCTTAATACTCCGAAAAGTATACGAGTATAAACTGCTTCTTAATACTCCGAAAAGTATACGAGTATAAACTGCTTCTTAATACTCCGAAAAGTATACGAGTATAAACTGCTTCTTAATACTCCGAAAAGTATACGAGTATAAACTGCTTCTTAATACTCCGAAAAGTATACGAGTATAAACTGCTTCTTAATACTCCGAAAAGTATACGAGTATAAACTGCTTCTTAATACTCCGAAAAGTATACGAGTATAAACTGCTTCTTAATACTCCGAAAAGTATACGAGTATAAACTGCTTCTTAATACTCCGAAAAGTATACGAGTATAAACTGCTTCTTAATACTCCGAAAAGTATACGAGTATAAACTGCTTCTTAATACTCCGAAAAGTATACGAGTATAAACTGCTTCTTAATACTCCGAAAAGTATACGAGTATAAACTGCTTCTTAATACTCCGAAAAGTATACGAGTATAAACTGCTTCTTAATACTCCGAAAAGTATACGAGTATAAACTGCTTCTTAATACTCCGAAAAGTATACGAGTATAAACTGCTTCTTAATACTCCGAAAAGTATACGAGTATAAACTGCTTCTTAATACTCCGAAAAGTATACGAGTATAAACTGCTTCTTAATACTCCGAAAAGTATACGAGTATAAACTGCTTCTTAATACTCCGAAAAGTATACGAGTATAAACTGCTTCTTAATACTCCGAAAAGTATACGAGTATAAACTGCTTCTTAATACTCCGAAAAGTATACGAGTATAAACTGCTTCTTAATACTCCGAAAAGTATACGAGTATAAACTGCTTCTTAATACTCCGAAAAGTATACGAGTATAAACTGCTTCTTAATACTCCGAAAAGTATACGAGTATAAACTGCTTCTTAATACTCCGAAAAGTATACGAGTATAAACTGCTTCTTAATACTCCGAAAAGTATACGAGTATAAACTGCTTCTTAATACTCCGAAAAGTATACGAGTATAAACTGCTTCTTAATACTCCGAAAAGTATACGAGTATAAACTGCTTCTTAATACTCCGAAAAGTATACGAGTATAAACTGCTTCTTAATACTCCGAAAAGTATACGAGTATAAACTGCTTCTTAATACTCCGAAAAGTATACGAGTATAAACTGCTTCTTAATACTCCGAAAAGTATACGAGTATAAACTGCTTCTTAATACTCCGAAAAGTATACGAGTATAAACTGCTTCTTAATACTCCGAAAAGTATACGAGTATAAACTGCTTCTTAATACTCCGAAAAGTATACGAGTATAAACTGCTTCTTAATACTCCGAAAAGTATACGAGTATAAACTGCTTCTTAATACTCCGAAAAGTATACGAGTATAAACTGCTTCTTAATACTCCGAAAAGTATACGAGTATAAACTGCTTCTTAATACTCCGAAAAGTATACGAGTATAAACTGCTTCTTAATACTCCGAAAAGTATACGAGTATAAACTGCTTCTTAATACTCCGAAAAGTATACGAGTATAAACTGCTTCTTAATACTCCGAAAAGTATACGAGTATAAACTGCTTCTTAATACTCCGAAAAGTATACGAGTATAAACTGCTTCTTAATACTCCGAAAAGTATACGAGTATAAACTGCTTCTTAATACTCCGAAAAGTATACGAGTATAAACTGCTTCTTAATACTCCGAAAAGTATACGAGTATAAACTGCTTCTTAATACTCCGAAAAGTATACGAGTATAAACTGCTTCTTAATACTCCGAAAAGTATACGAGTATAAACTGCTTCTTAATACTCCGAAAAGTATACGAGTATAAACTGCTTCTTAATACTCCGAAAAGTATACGAGTATAAACTGCTTCTTAATACTCCGAAAAGTATACGAGTATAAACTGCTTCTTAATACTCCGAAAAGTATACGAGTATAAACTGCTTCTTAATACTCCGAAAAGTATACGAGTATAAACTGCTTCTTAATACTCCGAAAAGTATACGAGTATAAACTGCTTCTTAATACTCCGAAAAGTATACGAGTATAAACTGCTTCTTAATACTCCGAAAAGTATACGAGTATAAACTGCTTCTTAATACTCCGAAAAGTATACGAGTATAAACTGCTTCTTAATACTCCGAAAAGTATACGAGTATAAACTGCTTCTTAATACTCCGAAAAGTATACGAGTATAAACTGCTTCTTAATACTCCGAAAAGTATACGAGTATAAACTGCTTCTTAATACTCCGAAAAGTATACGAGTATAAACTGCTTCTTAATACTCCGAAAAGTATACGAGTATAAACTGCTTCTTAATACTCCGAAAAGTATACGAGTATAAACTGCTTCTTAATACTCCGAAAAGTATACGAGTATAAACTGCTTCTTAATACTCCGAAAAGTATACGAGTATAAACTGCTTCTTAATACTCCGAAAAGTATACGAGTATAAACTGCTTCTTAATACTCCGAAAAGTATACGAGTATAAACTGCTTCTTAATACTCCGAAAAGTATACGAGTATAAACTGCTTCTTAATACTCCGAAAAGTATACGAGTATAAACTGCTTCTTAATACTCCGAAAAGTATACGAGTATAAACTGCTTCTTAATACTCCGAAAAGTATACGAGTATAAACTGCTTCTTAATACTCCGAAAAGTATACGAGTATAAACTGCTTCTTAATACTCCGAAAAGTATACGAGTATAAACTGCTTCTTAATACTCCGAAAAGTATACGAGTATAAACTGCTTCTTAATACTCCGAAAAGTATACGAGTATAAACTGCTTCTTAATACTCCGAAAAGTATACGAGTATAAACTGCTTCTTAATACTCCGAAAAGTATACGAGTATAAACTGCTTCTTAATACTCCGAAAAGTATACGAGTATAAACTGCTTCTTAATACTCCGAAAAGTATACGAGTATAAACTGCTTCTTAATACTCCGAAAAGTATACGAGTATAAACTGCTTCTTAATACTCCGAAAAGTATACGAGTATAAACTGCTTCTTAATACTCCGAAAAGTATACGAGTATAAACTGCTTCTTAATACTCCGAAAAGTATACGAGTATAAACTGCTTCTTAATACTCCGAAAAGTATACGAGTATAAACTGCTTCTTAATACTCCGAAAAGTATACGAGTATAAACTGCTTCTTAATACTCCGAAAAGTATACGAGTATAAACTGCTTCTTAATACTCCGAAAAGTATACGAGTATAAACTGCTTCTTAATACTCCGAAAAGTATACGAGTATAAACTGCTTCTTAATACTCCGAAAAGTATACGAGTATAAACTGCTTCTTAATACTCCGAAAAGTATACGAGTATAAACTGCTTCTTAATACTCCGAAAAGTATACGAGTATAAACTGCTTCTTAATACTCCGAAAAGTATACGAGTATAAACTGCTTCTTAATACTCCGAAAAGTATACGAGTATAAACTGCTTCTTAATACTCCGAAAAGTATACGAGTATAAACTGCTTCTTAATACTCCGAAAAGTATACGAGTATAAACTGCTTCTTAATACTCCGAAAAGTATACGAGTATAAACTGCTTCTTAATACTCCGAAAAGTATACGAGTATAAACTGCTTCTTAATACTCCGAAAAGTATACGAGTATAAACTGCTTCTTAATACTCCGAAAAGTATACGAGTATAAACTGCTTCTTAATACTCCGAAAAGTATACGAGTATAAACTGCTTCTTAATACTCCGAAAAGTATACGAGTATAAACTGCTTCTTAATACTCCGAAAAGTATACGAGTATAAACTGCTTCTTAATACTCCGAAAAGTATACGAGTATAAACTGCTTCTTAATACTCCGAAAAGTATACGAGTATAAACTGCTTCTTAATACTCCGAAAAGTATACGAGTATAAACTGCTTCTTAATACTCCGAAAAGTATACGAGTATAAACTGCTTCTTAATACTCCGAAAAGTATACGAGTATAAACTGCTTCTTAATACTCCGAAAAGTATACGAGTATAAACTGCTTCTTAATACTCCGAAAAGTATACGAGTATAAACTGCTTCTTAATACTCCGAAAAGTATACGAGTATAAACTGCTTCTTAATACTCCGAAAAGTATACGAGTATAAACTGCTTCTTAATACTCCGAAAAGTATACGAGTATAAACTGCTTCTTAATACTCCGAAAAGTATACGAGTATAAACTGCTTCTTAATACTCCGAAAAGTATACGAGTATAAACTGCTTCTTAATACTCCGAAAAGTATACGAGTATAAACTGCTTCTTAATACTCCGAAAAGTATACGAGTATAAACTGCTTCTTAATACTCCGAAAAGTATACGAGTATAAACTGCTTCTTAATACTCCGAAAAGTATACGAGTATAAACTGCTTCTTAATACTCCGAAAAGTATACGAGTATAAACTGCTTCTTAATACTCCGAAAAGTATACGAGTATAAACTGCTTCTTAATACTCCGAAAAGTATACGAGTATAAACTGCTTCTTAATACTCCGAAAAGTATACGAGTATAAACTGCTTCTTAATACTCCGAAAAGTATACGAGTATAAACTGCTTCTTAATACTCCGAAAAGTATACGAGTATAAACTGCTTCTTAATACTCCGAAAAGTATACGAGTATAAACTGCTTCTTAATACTCCGAAAAGTATACGAGTATAAACTGCTTCTTAATACTCCGAAAAGTATACGAGTATAAACTGCTTCTTAATACTCCGAAAAGTATACGAGTATAAACTGCTTCTTAATACTCCGAAAAGTATACGAGTATAAACTGCTTCTTAATACTCCGAAAAGTATACGAGTATAAACTGCTTCTTAATACTCCGAAAAGTATACGAGTATAAACTGCTTCTTAATACTCCGAAAAGTATACGAGTATAAACTGCTTCTTAATACTCCGAAAAGTATACGAGTATAAACTGCTTCTTAATACTCCGAAAAGTATACGAGTATAAACTGCTTCTTAATACTCCGAAAAGTATACGAGTATAAACTGCTTCTTAATACTCCGAAAAGTATACGAGTATAAACTGCTTCTTAATACTCCGAAAAGTATACGAGTATAAACTGCTTCTTAATACTCCGAAAAGTATACGAGTATAAACTGCTTCTTAATACTCCGAAAAGTATACGAGTATTATCTCTAAACACTGTTTGCGGAAAAAGTCGCTGTATTCATTGCTGCATTCATTACAACTTCGATCGTTACAATGAAATAAAAAGGTAGTCTTTTTATAAGACCTTTACACAATGAAAACAAAAGAAATGCAACTCCTTTCAAACAAACGCAAGAGCTGTTTGTCATCTCTTGCTTGGACAGAGTTTCGTCGATCCGCGTGAGATCTAGAAACTTCCGGTCCAGAAATATCGGACAGAGCTTCGTCGATCCGCGTGAGATCTAGAAGCTATAAGCGTATACCTCGGCTAAAACGAGGTAATAGCTCTTCTTAGTATTAACGCTAAAGGCTAATACTAAGGCTCGGACGGGCGATGGGTGATGAAGACTGATGTAGACCTCTCCTCCTCGGTTGAAGCGCACGACCACTCTTTGCTGCAGCAGGGCTTCGCCAAGGCTCTCCAAAAATCCCCCTCTAATCAAGGCACCAAGGGGGCTATTTATAGCATTTAGAGGGGTCTAGGGGGGTCTAGGGACCACTAGGGGGCGTGGACACCCCCTGGTGTCTCGGCCATGGCCGAGACACCCTTGGGGTGTCTCGGCCAGGCCGAGACACCCCTGGGGTGTCTAGGTTTTTCCTAGACACCCCCGGGGGATTTCGGCGTGCCGGGACTCCGTTTAGGTGTTTCAGTTGTTTTCCCTGTAGATTCCACCCCAAGGGTGTCTCGGCTTGGCCGAGACACCCCTGGGGTGTCTAGGTTTTTCCTAGACACCCCCGGGGTATTTCGGCGTGCCGGGACTCCGTTTAGGTGTTTCAGTTGTTTTCCCTGTAGATTCTTCGTCCGTACTCGGATTTGAGTGATTCCGGGTGCGTTGGATGCTTGACGAAGAGTTTGACCCGCTCTGGTGATTGGATTATCTGTAGAGTGGTCGAGGCATGAAGGGCGTTGTCCTTTTTGTGAACAGTGTCGGGCTTCCCGATTGGTCCGGGTCTTCGTGGTTCCGAAGTCCTATCCGCTCATGTAGCTCGTCGATTCACTTCAGTCGTTCGTCGACGTCGATTAGGCTAATGTGGATCGGATGGGGAGGTTCATCGTCGCTCGTTAACACTGAACCGGAGACCTATAGGCAATTTTCGATGCCTACAGATACCCCCTCCAAAGTGTTCCTGACTCGTTTCTTTTATAGAAGAGGCTGGAATACTTTGGATGTGATTGGTCTAGCCTTCAGTCGGCATAAGGACCTGTGGTTAGCTTCAACTCTTGGCTCCTTCGATTTTCGGTCTATTCGATGCTTTGACGAATATCCGAAGTTTTTCCGGCGCTGCGTTTATCGCTTGGCCGTCGTCGGAGTCTCGAGTGTGCAGCTGATGAATTGAGTTTGGCTCGTGTCATTGAGTTGACTTTGAATTACCTCCGCCACATTATGCTGGCTTAGGGTTTCGGATCCCCGCGTGTTGGCTTTTTGTCGCAACGCATTGACCGGCGTTGACCTAGGGTTACGCGTTGACCGGCGTTGACCTAGGGTTACGCGTTGACCGGCGTTG
>NW_017973467.1:0-21313 GCF_001876935.1 Asparagus officinalis
ACAGCCTTCCCCCGGATGAGAAGGAGGAATTGATTGCTCTCATCAGGGAATATATCGACGTCTTCGCATTGGATTATGAAGACATGCCAGGGCTCGACCCCAATGTCGCAATGCACCGCCTCGATATCAAGCCGGATGCCAAACCTGTCAAGCAACAGCAAAGACGGTTTCGTCCGCAGATTATGGAAGCCATTGAGGCAGAGGTTAAGAAGTTGATCGAATCAGGATTTATCCGAGAGGAACAACATCCAGACTGGTTAGCCAACATCGTTCCCGTCATGAAGAAGAATGGCAAAATCAGGATTTGCATCGACTTCAGGAACCTGAATGAAGCATGTCCGAAAGACGATTTCCCTCTCCCAATCACGGATGTCATTATCGACAATACATGTGGATTTGAGAGGATGTCCTTCATGGATGGATTTTCGGGATATAACCAGATCAAGATGCATCCAGAGGATGAGAAGCATACGGCGTTTAGAACACCCCTCGGCGTCTTCTGCTATACGGTGATGCCTTTCGGTCTGAAGAATGCCGGTGCCACATACCAGCGAGCGATGACTAAGATTTTCCAAGAACATCTCAGGAAAACAGTCGAATGCTACGTTGATGATTTGGTTGTGAAAAGCCGCAACAAGGAAGATCACATCAAGGATTTGAAGACAATGTTCGATCTCATGAGGAGTCATCAGTTGAAGATGAACCCCACTAAATCATTTCTTGGAATGTCCAGCGGAAAATTTCTTGGGTTCGTCGTCACCACTAAGGGTATACATATCGATCCTGATAAGGTGAAGGCGATACATGAATTGCAGCCCCCGAGGAATCTGAGAGAACTCAGAGGATTGCAAGGGCGTTTAGCTTATATCCGGCGTTTCATCTCAAATCTTTCTGGGAAGTGCCAACCGTTCTCTAAGCTGAACAAGAAAGGAGTATCATTCATCTGGGATGATGCCTGCCAAAAAGCGTTCGAAGATATCAAAACATATCTGGCGAACCCTCCTGTTCTCGTTGCACCGAAATCTGGTAAACCGTTCCTGATTTATCTCAAGGCGATGAACCACTCGATAAGTGCCTTACTAGCGCAAGACGATGATAACGGTCACGAACAGGCAGTTTATTACCTCAGTCGGACCTTGGTAGGCGCTGAGTCTCGATATCCGATGATTGAGAAAGAATGCCTTGCATTGGTATTTGCGATGCAAAAGATGCGGCATTACCTGGTGGGACAGACGATCTACGTTATCTCCAACGTTAATCCAGTACGGGTGTTTATGACGCAACCGGCCTCTATGAATTGGCGGCTAGCGAAGTGGGCCCTTCTCTTGTCCCAATACGATTTGCACTTCAAGCAGCAGAAGTCGATAAAAGGACAGGCGATTTGTGACCTTTTGGCGGCAAACCCGACCACAGATACGGCAGAAGTATATGATGACTTGCCGGATGAAACCCACGAGGTTAACACCACATCACACCAACAAGTATGGCAATTATACTTCGATGGTGCCTCAAGGGCAGTTAATAGAGTAATAACCCCGGGATGTCCTACAGTTTCCTCTGGAGTTGGAGTCGTCTTAATCTCCCCTGGAAAGCACGTGATGCCTCGGGCTTATTCGTTGACTAGTCCGTGCTCCAATAATGTTGCCGAATACAACGCGCTTCTCATTGGACTCAGTTTCGCCAAAGAGCTGGGGGTCGAATATCTCGAAGCTTTTGGAGATTCGCAATTGATAGTCAACCAAGTTCGCGGTGAGTATGAAGTCAGGAATCAAGACCTGATCCCGTACCACCAGGAAGCCATCAAAATGGCAGAATCTTTCGAAGAATTCTTTATTGAATACATCCCTCGTCTCCAGAACGCTTATGCAGACGCACTGGCGGCACTAGCAGTATCACTGGCACAGCCTCCCGAAGCTGAGCTGTTAGTCACAGTACGGACGCATCAACTCTGCGTACCCATATACAGTACGGAGATTGAAGAAGAAGAGGATAGAAACGTGAACGCCAAAGAGGTGAATTCAACTCAAATTGGGTCTGAGTCCCGAGATTGGCGTTTTCCTATCATCGACTACGTCCAATATGGTATCTTGCCAGAGGATGTAAAAGAAAAGGAATCAATCCGCCGAAGAGCTCCAAGATTCTTCTATAATACCGAGACCCATACGTTATACCGTAGAGGGTACGACGGTCTTTTGCTCCGATGCCTTTCGAACAGAGAAGCAAAGGAAGTTCTTAAGGAAGCACACGAAGGAGAATGTGGTGCGCATCAGCCCGGTCCTAAACTGTATGATCGCATCAGGAGGATGGGATATTTCTGGCCAACGATGGTTCGTGACGCAATCGAATACGCACGAGAATGCCACGCTTGCCAGATACATGCGAATTATATGCATCAACCGCCAGAGCAGTTGCACACGTCAACCACGTCTTGGCCGTTCGAGACTTGGGGCATGGACATAGTCGGTCCTATTTTTCCCCCTTCAGTCAAAGGTGATCGGTTCATCCTCGCGATCACAGATTATTTCTCAAAGTGGGCTGAAGCGATTCCGCTTAGAGAAGTGAAGACGAACAACGTCATCAATTTCATCAAGCATCATGTCATTTACCGACACGGCGTGCCAAGAAGGATCATTCATGACAACGGTCCACAGTTCATAAGCAATGCCTTCGTCAGATTCTGCGACAAGTTCAAAATCGAAGATGTTTCGTCGACAGCTTACTACCCCGCCGCGAATGGATTAGCGGAGGCGTTTAACAAGACGATCATCAAGATCTTGTCAAAGCTCGTGAAGACCAATAAACGAGACTGGGACGATAAACTCGGTGAAGCACTCTGGGCTTATCGCACCACCATACGCACGCCTACGGGAGCTACCCCGTATTCGCTGGTATACGGATGTGAAGCTGTGCTACCGCTGGAAATTCAGATTCCGTCCCTTCGGATCGCCCTCGCAACGGAGATGACGACGGAGGAACAACATCAGAAGCGTCTCGAAGAGCTCGAGAGGCTGGATGAAAAGCGTTTGGAGGCTCAACAACACATCGAGTTTTACCAAGCCAGGATGTCAAGGGCTTTTAACAAAAGAGTCCGACAGAGAAGCTTCAAGGAAGGAGATCTGGTCCTCGCTGCTCGCCGACCAATAATTCTCACCTCCAAGAAGAAAGGTAAATTCGAACCCAAATGGGAAGGACCGTTTGTAATAGACACAGTCTATTCAAACGGCGCATATCGCCTGATTACTCAAGAGGGCGCCAGGCAATTAATGCCAATAAATGGGAAGTTCCTGAAAAAGTACTATCCCTAGTACATTCAGGATAACTCATTTACCGGGAAGTTCCTCGAAGAATATTACACTTAATATTCTAGAGGATAACCCAAAATCATTGTCACCACCAAAATCCCTCACTGATCAATTTCAATTGACAGTGAGTCCACCAAAAATGTTTTTCTGGCCCTCTTGATTCTTTCCATGAACAAGAGGTCCACTTTCAGTTCGGAGTCCCTTTTCGATAAACGAAAGAACTCCTTCCCTTTTTCTCTTTGGTTAAACCTTGTTCATGGTTATAACCGGAGTTGAAAATACCACTTCGATAAACGAAGGACCCATTTTCAGTTTAGATAACTCATCCTATAAAAGGCAAGTTTATCTAAATTTTCCAGATTCTCGGAGTGGACACCCCACTTCTAGTTTCTTCTTCGCTGGAAATAGAATATAAAATTCTTCCTTTCCAGAATCAGGGAATAGAATATAAAATTCTTCCTTCCTTGTCTGTTGGGTTCGCCTTCACCCTAAAAGAAGACCGGGAAATAGAATATAAAATTCTTCCTTTCCCGCACCAACCTTTTCTAAGAATCTATCAATCTAGGATTCATCCTAGGAAGTTTATCCCGAATCCTAAGCAGGGATAAGTCTGCGCCTAACACGCGCTGCCGGTTTAGTCTTTTTCCGCACAAAAAGACACCAGAGTCTGATTCTGGGGTATTTTATCCTGAAACCTAAGCAAGGATAAGTCTGCGCTTAACCTGCGCTGCCGGTTAGTTCTTAACCGTTAAAAAGAACACCCGTCCACATATTCAACATTGTGGCAGGTCGTCATTAATAACACCAAAATCCATGCCTTACACGCATGGGGAATGTCATCCTGAATCCTAAGAAGGGATATGCCGACGCCTAACACGCGTCGCCGGTTTAGTCTTTCGCCGTAGAAAAAGACACCAGAAGACCAGTCTGGGGTATTTTATCCCGAAACCTAAGTAGGGATAAAGTCAACACCTAACACGTGTTGCCGGGTAGCCTATTCCCGTAACAATGGCGAAGTCTATGTATTCGACATCATAGCACGAAGTCTAAGAGAATTCATTCTCTTAGCACAACGTTACATGCGAACGGAGTTAGACAATCCGCATGCTAGCCCGACTCAAACGGTAGTCGGTAAAGGCTAATCAAACCCGTTGAAGGCTGGGGGTTAGCCAAAAATCCTAAAGTCAACACCTAACACGTGTCGCCGGGTAGCCTATTCCCGTAACAATGGCGAAGTCTATGTATTCGACATCATAGCACGAAGTCTAAGGGAGTTCATTCCCTTAGCACAACGTTACATGCGGAACGGATTCCGACAATCCGCATGCTAGCCCGACTCAAACGGTAGTCGGTAAAGGCTAATCAAACCCGTTGAAGGCTGGGGGTTAGCCAAAAATCCTAAAGTCAACACCTAACACGTGTCGCCGGGTAGCCTATTCCCGTAACAATGGCGAAGTCTATGTATTCGACATCATAGCACGAAGTCTAAGGGAGTTCATTCCCTTAGCACAACGTTACATGCGGAACGGATTCCGACAATCCGCATGCTAGCCCGACTCAAACGGTAGTCGGTAAAGGCTAATCAAACCCGTTGAAGGCTGGGGGTTAGCCAAAAAATCCTAAAGTCAACACCTAACACGTGTCGCCGGGTAGCCTATTCCCGTAACAATGGCGAAGTCTATGTATTCGACATCATAGCACGAAGTCTAAGGGAGTTCATTCCCTTAGCACAACGTTACATGCGGAACGGATTCCGATAATCCGCATGCTAGCCCGACTCAAACGGTAGTCGGTAAAGGCTAATCAAACCCGTTGAAGGCTGGGGGTTTGCCAAAAATCCTATGAGTATTATGGTCAATCATTTCAAACGTGATGAGGAATCATAATAAAGATAAAGATAAAAACCAATTCCACTAAAGAGAATCAAATGTCAAGGTTTTCAGCAAATAAAATCATACATCAAGCCCATGGCTAAGAATCTGCTGACTGAATTCAGATAACTTCTCGTCATAAGAGCGTCTAAGCTCCTCCTGCAACTCAGCTCTAACAGACTCTTCGTTCGCAGCTAAAGTCCTCACAGCATCCTCCTCTGTCTCAGCCAGTCTCTGCTTCAAGGACTTCAGCTCATCAGATAAAGCAGCATTTGCTTGCTGATTCTGCATCTTTGTGTCTTCCTTCTCACGGAGTTCTCGTCGGAGCTGATCTATCTGAGAATCAAGCTCCTCGAGGAAAGAAGATCTAGTGGCGAAATCAGCCTCAACTCGATCTATGCGGTCCCGCTGCACCTGAATCTCGAGCTCAGCAACCATCCGAGTACTGCGCCATGTCTGTAAGCGAGCATCCAACTCGGCAGCAACGAATGAAGAGGCACCTGTATCCCGGAGCTCATGAAACATCTGAAGCTCACGCTCTAAGCGATCAAGGTCATCAACCATAGCCGTCGCTAGATCCGGACATCCTATGTCCCTAATCAAGTTTATCTTGGAATCGAGGTAGGGCTTAAATTGGCGAAGAGAAAGTCCGTCGTGGAGGAGTTTGCCAATTATAACAGTCAGGGAGGAGAAATAAGAGCGGACTTCTACGCTGATGATGATCTTCTCAGGGTCATCCCCTGATAACAACTCCTTAACGAGGATATGAAGCTGAGAAGGAAGCCCTACACAAAGAAGAGAAGTTCGTCAAAAGCCTCAATGAGGAAATGAACGGCATCGCTCAGCTAATTAAATTATACCTCCTTCCCCTCGAGTCACTGGGGGTGATGGAGATGTAACAACTGTAGCTGCATCGACTGGTGGAGTTGGTCGCACAGCCGGCTCAACATGGTCTTTCTCAACAAAAGCTCCTGTCAAATTCAAAACAGAATTCGCAGAGGCGTTACATTATAGCTGCATTAGTCAAGGTCGACTAGTCCTATAATCAACTCAGCAGGAGGCACATACCTTCAAAGGAACCATCCTCAGGATTGTTAGCAAATGCGGACTCAGGAAACATGTCTCCAGGTAGCTGGTCATCAATCTGAGGTGAGCTATATATGTAGTGCATCATAGGAGTGTCCGCAAACAGGCTTCCCTCGTCAAAATCGTCGATGGAGAAATCTGACATAAAAGAATATAAGTGCCAAAGAATAATGAAGAGACTACAACTAATGGAAATGAGTTACCTCTCACGGGTGCATCAGCCTCTTCGTTTCCAAGGTTCGCCTCCTGCAAATTATCTGAAGGAGCAAGGAGTAGAGGACAGTTAGAGGATACACAAATTCATTAATGTATTATCTAAAGAAATACGCTGTCAGTGATAGATGTACCTTGACTCACAGAATCTGGTCCTACACTGATCTCCTCCCTAATGTCAGCAACCCCTGTAGACTTCTCTACAGGGGGTAGTGGGTCAGACTCATCGGGAGATAAGGGAACAGGATCGGGACTCATCTCATCCTCCCCACGCACTCCTATATAGAAATGGAAAAGCATGAGTCAATGTTCAGAATAACCAAGAAAATGGTTCAAAGAGTAGACGTTACCTCTGTCACTAATAGGGTCATCTCCAGCCAGATCCATGTCAGATGCTCGTGAAGCTACACGAGGTTTGCGGGCCAATCTCTTCCGCCTAGCAATAGGGATCGAAGGTCTCGCCTGAGGAGGAGGACGGAAATCTTCATCCTGATCAACTGTGGTATCTGGAACATCAAACCATAGTCAGTTTCAACACTTCTGGAAGATAGAAGAAAAAGATGAAGTGCAAACCTCGCTCGGAAAAGTCATCGTAATCTTCGGGATCCCCGCCCGAAGCCTCGTCTGTGGAATGGAATGTCCTCTGTCCCTCTTCGTCAATCCGACGAGTCTTGTTCCGTATCCTCTGTGCCCGGGCGTTTTCCCGAATCCTGCGGGAA
The DNA here is from genome assembly GCF_001876935.1 of Asparagus officinalis. NCBI lineage: Eukaryota > Viridiplantae > Streptophyta > Magnoliopsida > Asparagales > Asparagaceae > Asparagus > Asparagus officinalis. The sequence continues at coordinate 7,192 of NW_017973467.1, forward strand.
TCAACCTGGGAAGCTGCCTCAGCCTCTAACTCTGCGATTGGCTTCACAGGGATAGTCTTGTTGGCTGCTAACAACCATTTGCAGCTCAAGAAAGTAAGGTTCAACTGCCGGTCAGCACTCGGGAGACTAAATCTAACACCAGTACAGCCAGTCACGGTCCACAACCAAGCGCGGAGACCGTCTATCAAACCACTATGAGTACGAAGCTGCTGACGAGGATTCCCAATGTAAAGCTGGTCATAGCCAAACTGGCGAGCGAATCGGCACGGTAGATATGGTTCGATGAAGCACTGATCCCTCACCCGGAAAGTCAGATAGCCGGGCCTAATATTCACTAGCCAGTTGAAGCAGCCGATGTCTAAATAAGTCCGGTACTCTCTAGGCCTCTCATCATCTATCAAGCATTCACCATATCGACCGGAGAACTGCGGAAAACAAGTAGAGAATGCCCAACACTTATGGACCTGCAACTGCTGTCTGACATCAGAAAATCCGCGGCCCTCCCACCTGCCATTCTCAAGCAACTGTAGCAGGGGAACAGAATGGTCTGTGGCGTTCGGCACCGACATCATATCCGAGCGATGAAGGACAAACCAGGCCATCAGATAAGCGTACGGGAGCTCCACCTTAAGCGTGGGAATCTGACCTGGTAAATCGGTCTCCTTCCGTGTGAACGCACTGGAAAGCTGTCGAAGTCCTCGGTGAATATTAGCCACCATCACCGGAAGAAGTGAGAGTTCCTTCTTATAGGCGAGCTGAACTGCTGGGTAAAGTACCTCCAAGGGCAAGGCGTCGCCAGACTGATATGGAACCACGCACTTTTTCAACCAGATAGCAAGAAAGCCAGCAAGAAGTGTCATTGGTCGAATTGGTGCGGTAGCGTGCCACAAGAATGACTTGAACTTGGTCTTCGCAGGAAAGCCACCCTCAGGACCGCCGGTGGTGTAAGATTGAGCGCCGATCTTCTTCAGTAGACTGTTCACCTCTGAAGGAGTGAATGGGGCCAGCTCACAAATATCCTCGCCATGAGTGCTCTCCAGATTCTTGAACAAGTAGTTCGCAAATTGTTTCAGACTCACACATACCTTGGTCCTCTTTGCTAAGGGCTCCGACTGTGCCAAAGCAATATGGTAATGACAAGTGAGGTCCCATAGAGTCTCATAACGGTCAGGCATGCGATCTTTTAATTGGCTCAACTCATGACTGGAAGGAAAGTACTCCTGGTATAGCATCTGTCCCATGGACAAGCCAGAAATCCTGTGCATCTCGTGAAGAGCCAAGCCTAACTCCCCCTGCCGGGTCAGAAAAGTGTTCGAGTCTGGATTATATAGCTCGAACAAAGCACAGAAATGTCTCAAACTGATAGGCAAGCCATACACGGTGGCACGAACGGCTGCATACAAACCGCAAGCATGCAACTCCTCGCCCCATCGGCTCAAGACGTATGTCGTCATGCGGCTCCACCAAGACTTGTCCGAAGAGTGGACCCAACCGTAAAACCTGTGACGTGTCGCTGGCATCTCCCGTCCCAGAACAGCGAGACGATTCCTCAAGGTGGAAGCGGTAGCAAGGAACTCGTTACGTGGTGGTTCGTCCAGCCCCAATACACCAGGACGCAATCCGGTAACACGACTTCTGCACGAACCAGGAACCGCCGAATGAGTGATATAGCCGCAATGGACACTCATATGATCCTCTGTCAAGCGCCACGACATCTCCCGTGTCACAGCCTGACATCTGAGCTCAGTCAATGAACGATGCCGAGGAATCTCCGGCAAGTATATGAAGCCATTGCCGGTCTTGTGAAGCCAATGCTCAGCACCAATGAATACGGCTTCTGGGTCATCGACAGAATCACCAAATAGGAAATCGCTCTTTCGAAGAGGCTGAGTAGAGCTGGCGTCCTTCACAAAAGGCGCATCTGTGATTAGCTGGCGAATAGCTCGATGACCACCTTCCCTCACCACTTGGGCAACCTCAGTCGACGTGTCCGAAGCAAACTGAGGGGTAGCTGGAATAGGGGAAGGATCGTTGGAGTTCGAATAATGCTCGCCACGCCGTCCATATATTGCGTGGGACGGGAATGATCCAGAAGGGTACCCCACTGCAAAATAGACAGTTAAACACTGGTTAGTCTCGATTATAAAAGGAAATTGAACTCATCTTACAAATAGCTAAGATAGAGTCATTGCCTTATAAAGGGTGAGACGATTTGGCCACATTGTGCAATCACAAAACAGGGTATGTCGACAACATATCCCTGCCTTATAAAACGCAATGTAGTGTCAAATCGCCCCCTTTAATTTTGAGATATGGTTTTGACCAAGCAAAACATATCTTTGAAGCGTCGATCCTCACCAAGGAGAATCAAGGCTCTTCCCGATTGCCTCGCCAAGGAGAACAACGTGGGGTTTAAAAAAGGGTCAATTTACAAATTTATAAGAAAAAAGGGTTTATTTGCAAAAAGTAGCTCACCAGCATAAGAGGGAGGCGCGCCATCAACCGACATGGCAGGGGAACGACCTCTCGAGGCGCGAGACATGACGGCCTGCAAAATAACTCAAAGGGTTAGATTCAAAAAATAATTTCAGCCCTAATTTTTGCATAAAAACCCCTCAAAATTGCATTTTTACCCCCCTGAAAGATTAGCTCGAGGCATCAAATCACACCCTCAACCCTCACATATAACCCCACAAATGCATGAATTAAATTGAGCATGAAAAAGATCCAAATTGTGGAAGATTTACCTGAAGAAAGGCTCGAGATCCAACGAAGATGAGACCTTTTAGGAAACTTTCACCACGTGCTCGAGGGGTCTGAGAGGAATTCTAAAAAATGATTTTTTGAAGGATCTCTCAGTCAAAGATCAAAAGGAAACCCAGATCTCGGATAAATATCAAAGTTTCGAGGAGAAAAGACGCTCGAGGGAAGAGAAAACTCAAAAAGGAGGAAGAGGGGGGGGCCGGCCCTAGAAGAGAGGAGGAAGAGAAGAAAAAAGAAGCCAAAAAACCCTCTTTTATAGCCTTAAACCAGATCTGGCTGAACCAGACCAGACCAGACTGAACCAGACCAAGCCAAATTGGACCAGACTGAGCCAGAATGAGCCAAATTGAGCCAGAATGAGCCCAATTGAACCAGATTGAACCTGGCTGGACTAGACCAGACCAGAGTGAGCCAGAATAGGCCAGATTGAACCAGATTGAGTTAGATTGGACCAGTTTGGGTCAATTTCGAACCAGTTTGAACCAAATTCGAACCAGAATTCAAATTGGAGCTAAATTAAGCATCGAAACGAATTCAGATCAATCAATGGTTCGATCCCTCACCTAGTTAACCCCTCTCCCACATATTGGGAAGGGTCAGAAAGATTTTGAGCCCAAATACTGCCTTTTTTGAGACATCTTTGGACCGGTTCTGATCATTTGAGCACGGAAATACTCCAATAAGGTATACGAGTATAAACTATTTCCTATTGTTGTTGAGAAGTTCCTGGAGAATATTTTTCTAAAAATATTCTTAAGGATAACTCAATAACACGACGTCGGACAACGTGTCACAAGTGAGGATTCAACACCGACAATCGAGCGTTAGTTGCACGTCGAACCAACCAACACGAGTTAAAGATTGAAAAAATCAGGAATCGACTTCAAAGTTCAAATTCCAACAACGGTCAGACAATAAATGCAGCACCGGAACCCCTACAGGCATTCTACAAAGCACTGAATGGCCCGAAGGATTGAAGGAATACAGAACAAAAGTCATTTCCAGGTCCCGTTACACCGACAAAGGGTAGGGGCAATCATATCCAAAGCATTCCAGACTCTTCTATAAAAGAACGAGGCTGAAAAGCTTTGGAGGGGGTATCTGTAGGCGTATAAAACTGCTTATAGGTCCCTTGACACAGCTCGGCGCGATGATTCGACAAATCGACGAACGTTCAAGCAACGAAACGAACTAAAGAGGCTACAAAGCTAACGAACTGCATGTGAACAACGTTAGTGGTTCGGGGAGTCGACGGGTCTTCCAACAAAGTGGATTTGAACTCAAACACCGACTGAGTTTACTGCCAAATCCGGAATCAAGTCAACAAATCAACAAAACAACCGAACAACGGACAAAACAACCGGAAACAACGGAAAACGACAAAACCAGCGCACCTGGGGGAACTCGGCCCGAACCGAACCACCCTAAGGTGGCTCGGCCCAAGCCGAGCCACCCTAGGGTGGCTCGGGGGCCGAGCTTGCCCGTATCAGGAATACTTCCCTTCTAACCAACAGTTGGAGTGTTTGAAGAAGGATACTCCCGATGTGTATGACACTCTCTGGGACCTCACCTGTCATTATCACACCTGTTTGCTCCAGAGTTCTCCTCCAGCGAAGACGAAGAGGAAGATCAGCTTGAAGCAGTTTGCTGTTTACCTGTTTCCTAACTTGGAGGATGATTCCGAGGAGTCCATACATGAGTTAGGCGTTTTGACCCCTGCCGCTATTAATGAGCTGATGGAGAAGAATGAAACTCATTCTTATACCATTGCTAGTGCCGAGGGGGCTTTTCCGGCCGGGACTAAGTTTCGATCGTTCCTCTATCATGCCCAGAAGTCTATCGATCCTCGGTCTCTGTTAGCTGGCTACCTTGCTCTTTGGCTGAAGAAGTGTGTTGTTCCATATCAGTCTTCAGACGCTCTACCCCTCGAGGTGCTCTTCCCTGCGGTCCAGCTAGCTTATGGGAGGGAGCTTTCTCTGCTTCCAGCGATGGTTGCCAGCATCCATTGCGGGCTTAGGGGTGTAGTTCGTGTTCTTACCCAAGTGGGTTCTAAACCCTCGACTGAGCTTACCTGCCCGAAGGTTGAGCTGCCCTACGCTTATTTGATGGCGTGGTTCGTTCTTCACCGTCCGGACTTGATGTCGGCGCCCAGCGCCGTTGATGTTCCCGTTCCTTTCCTACAGCTGTTGGAGGAGAGTAGATGGGTTGGGAAGAAATTTGAAGATGTACAAAAAGAACTTCGAGTTCGCAGGAACTGGGAGTTCTTCAAATGCTTCCCTCGCTTTTCGGGACGTTATGGCGAGGAGTTGACTGATATGGAGAAACCCCGAACTAACCGGACTGCTCTCGACGTCGGTTGTTTCCGCTGGTTGGTGAACATCCGAGTCGGGTATCTTGTTCTCCGGGTGAAGGACCGCTGCCACATAGAGCCTTACCTTCCCTGCCGTTTCGCACGTCAGTTTGGCTATGACCAACTATACGTTGGGAATCCGAGTCGTAGTTTGCGTGTTGAGGGAGGACTCGTTGACGGCGTACGGGCGTGGTTATGGACCATGGTTGGCTGCACCGGGGCTCAGTTTGCTCTTCCCTCCTATAAACGCAAGCCGATGATTACCTTCCTCAGCTGTAAATGGTTCCTCTCTGCCGATGAATCCATAAGTGTGAGGAGTCTTTCGGAACTAGAATCCGATCACTTGGTTCAATCTGCTATGATGGCTGCTCGCAGGGCTGAGCCTGCTCAGAGACAGAGGAAGAAGTCCACCGGAATTCCCGAAGGGGAGTATGCAGATATAGATACCGACCAAGCAGAACTTGATACAGGTTTGTCATGCTCTTTGATCCTCTTTCTCGACTTCAATTGGTATTGGCGAAAGATCTGGTTCATGAGATGATTCTTGTTGTTTCAGGTGGGGTAGCCGACGACCATGGGTCGCTCGCTTCCCGTCGTGCGAAATCCAAGTTTGGTGGCCAAACTTCGCATGACCGCCCCGTTGGTTCTATGAGGGGTGATCCTTCGAAAAGGAAAAAGATTGCCCATAAACCTCATGTTGATCAGCGCTCCCATGGGGTAGATTCAGGAGGCTTTGCCGACGGGGAGGAAGGTAACATTTTGTTGTACCCACTTTTATTGCTTTAAGATGATTTACCTTCCGGGATCCCTGATCCTGTTTCATAATTCAGGGTTCTTCGAGGAGGGCGAGCTTCCACCAGGTCCGGTATTCTCTGGGGCTGACAACATGGACTGCTTCATGCAGCAGGTGTGCGACGCCCTTCGTGATGGCTCCCTGGGCATTGATCTGAACATCGATCTTGGGCAGGCAGATGGTGTTGATCCCACCGGTTCATTTTCAGATATACCTACATCCGGTGCTGCAGGTGTTGCGACAGAAGGGCCAGACGGGGATGGGGCCTCCCCTATTGCAGATTTCGAAGAGCAGGGATATGTTCCTGCACCGGTCTTCCCGAGACCTGACTCTGGACTGTTAGCCGATATGTTAGCTGAACAAGCTCCCACCGGGACTGTGAGACCACTCTTTGAGAGTGATTCATCCACAGGTATATATCCAATTTCCTCTCTTCTTTGCTTGTCTCAGTCTCCATTTTGACTAATAAAGAAGTGCAACTATATGACCAGGCGCTGTACCTGATTCTGCTATAGCTTCGGGTGTTTTCCCGCCTTCGCCTAATACGACTGACTTGCCCACGAGGGTTGATATACCTTCCATGAGCATTCCTGTCGTTACTTCGGAGCCTGTCGAACCCCAACCCGAGGGGATTTCCGCCGGTATAGGTATACCTCGAATTTCCCTTAGGGTCTTTTCGATTGTATTTAATAGTTTCTTGACCTCCCATACTGCTGCTTGCAGGTTCTCGACCGTCTCTATATGAGCAGGTCCATGCTCTCTTGGCCGATACCAATCCAGATGGGGATGTCTTCCGCACTGACCTCGGCTTCTTTACTGCCTTTTATAACGGCGTGATTGATAAGCTTCTGCACAGAGGGTCTTCTTTTGATCAGTTCAGGCGTTCCTTCTCCCGTCACATGATGATGATGAGGGAAGAGGGATATCCGGATTTGGCCGATTCCTTTACAGCTGATTTCGCTGCCCTGGAGTCAGAGATTCGAGAGCTGAGGGAGTTGAAGGCTGGTGGAGCTCCCTCTTTTGCATCTTCTCAGGTGGAGGATAGGTTGACGCAGTGGCATGAACTGCGATCTTCCGTTGGCAGCGAGCTTCGATCACGTGAGCGCACTGTCGAGCAGCTGATGGCCTCTCTGGCGAGGAAAGACACCAGCAGAGCTGAGTTAGTGAGCTCCTTAGATTCCACTCGTGCAGAGATAGCTAGACTGAAGGAGGCCTTGGAACGCGCCGAAGAATCTGCCGCTACCATTTCTGAGGAACTGGTTGGGTTGGAGCGTTCTCGTGAATGGACACTCGACAGGCTGGGATCAGTGCAGGAGGGGTTGATGAAGCTACGACACGAAGCCGCAGAGGTTCTCAACAGTTCCGAAGATTCTGTCCGAGCTAGCCTGCAGGCGGAGTTCGAGCAGGACTATATGGACAGGCTCTCTGGTTTAGAGTCTCATATTCTTAGCCGTCGGTTGCCTTCGGACTAACGAGCTTTTGTTGTATGCTTTTGACTTGATTTATTAATAGAAAATCCGCATTTGCTTCTTTTGTGTTTTCTCTGTATCTCTTCCGAATGACAGATTTATGGGATTTTTGGCAAACCCCCAGCCATCAACGGGTTTGAGGTGCCTTTACCGATTACCGTTTGAATCGGGCTAGCATGCGGATTGTCGAAATCCGTTCCGCATGTAACGTTGTGCTGAGAGAGTAAACTCTCTGAGGCTTTGTGCTATGATCTTGAATACATAGGCTTCGTCTTTCTCACGGGAATAGACTACCCGGCAACGCGTGTTAGGCGTTGACTTTGGGGTTTTTGGCAAACCCCCAGCCTTCAACGGGTTTGATGTGCCTTTACCGATCACCGTTTGAATCGGGCTAGCATGCGGATTATCGAAATCCGTTCCGTATGTAACGTTGTGCTAAAGGAATGAACTCCCTTAGACTTGCTGCTACGACTTCGAATACGTAGACTTTGCCCTTGTTACGGGAATAGGCTACCCGGCAACACGTGTTAGGTGTTGACTTATCCCTACTTAGGATTCGGGATAAAATTCCCCACGCACCAAGTGCGCGGATTGGAAGTTGAAAGTTGTGTCAAAATAGGAGAGGAAGAATTTTATATTCTATCTCCCGCTGGAAAGGAAACTTGAGGTGGGATTCCCCACCCCCAGTATCTGGAAGGATGAACTGGGAATGGGATCTCCACTCCGAGCACCCGGAATGATGAACTGGGAGTGGGGTCGCCACTCCGAGCATCGGAAAGGTCCGAGGAGAGGAAGAATTTTATATTCTATCTCCCGCTGGAAAGGAAACTTGAGGTGGGATTCCCCACCCCCAGTATCTGGAAGGATGAACTGGGAATGGGATCTCCACTCCGAGCACCCGGAATGATGAACTGGGAGTGGGGTCGCCACTCCGAGCATCGGAAAGGTCCGAGGAGAGGAAGAATTTTATATTCTATCTCCCGGTGGAAAGGAAACTCGAGGTGGCACACCCCCAGAATCCGAAAGGCTCAAACGACCCTAACTGTCGTAAGGTTTGGTCATTTGACTCTGAAGAGGAAGAATTTTATATTCTATCTTCAGCTGGAAAGGAAACTCGAGGTGGCACACCCCCAGAATCCGAAAGGCTCAAACGACCCTAACTGTCGTAAGGTTTGGTCATTTGACTCTGAAGAGGAAGAATTTTATATTCTATCTTCAGAACTGGAGAGGAAGAATTTTATATTCTATCTCCAGCAAAAGAGGGAAACTCGAGGTGGGATCTCCACCTCCAGAATCCGCAGGATGAAACTAGAAGTGGGATCTCCACTCCGAGAATCGGAAAGTTCAAACGACCCTAACTGTCGTAAGGTTTGGTCATTTGAACAAAAGATGACTCGGTCTTAGTCTCGACCAGGGTAAGTTGTGACTAAGCGAGGGTTCGAGATGACCCTAACTGTCGTAAGGTTTGGTCATTCGGGAGTTTGAAAGTGGACCTCTCGTTCATTGAAGGAATCGAGAGGGGACTTTGGCTTTGGTCCTAACTGTCGTAAGGTTTGACCAAGTGGGAAATTTGGAACGATCACAACTACGTGAAAGTTTGACCGCCCGATTTGTGGACCTCTCGTTCGTTGAAGGAATCGAGAGGGGACTTTGGCTTTGGTCCTAACTGTCGTAAGGTTTGACCGAGTGAGGAATGTGTGGCGAAGACTATGAGTAATCGAACACCAATGAAAGTTTTGTGAGGGAAAATTAATCCCTCGAATGATTGGATCTCATCTGATGAGGGTTAGAGTCTGACAAACTAGAACATTCGGGGTTCGAATGTGGACTTCTTGTTCATCTCTCTTATACCGACCAGGTTATCCCTAAGAATACCCCAATGTGGTATTCTTCCGGGAACTTCCCGATACATCAGCTCCTTCTGAAAGGTGCTAAGGATAGTACCTCTTCAGGAATTTGCCATTTATTGGCATCATCAGCCGATCACCATCTTTGGTGACTAGGCGATAGGCGCCGTTTGAGTAGACTGTTTCTACTACGAACGGTCCTTCCCATTTGGGCTCGAACTTGCCCTTCTTCTTGGAGCTCAGGTTCATAGGATGTCTTTCAGTTAAGACCAAATCCCCTTCCTTAAAACTCCTTTGTCGAACCTTTTTGTCGAAGGCTCGAGAAATTCTGGCTTGGTAGAACTCGATATGCTGTTGAGCCTCCAGGCGCTTTTCATCGAGCATCTCGAGTTCTTCGAGGCGCTTTTGATGCTGTTCTTCGGTCGTCATTTGGGTTGTAAGGGCGATCCGAAGAGATGGAATTTGAACTTCCAAAGGGAGAACGGCTTCACATCCATATACTAATGAATACGGGGTTGCACCGGTTGGTGTACGTACCGTGGTACGATAGGCCCATAGTGCTGCACCGAGCTTGTCATCCCAATCTCGCTTGTTACTTTTCACAAGCTTTGACAAAAGTTTTATGATAGTCTTGTTGAAGGCTTCAGCTAATCCATTTGCTGTGGGATTATAAGCCGTTGATGAGATGTCCTGAATTTTGAATTTTTCGCAGAACCTTATGAAGGCGTTGCTGACAAACTGAGGACCATTGTCATGTATGATTCGTCTTGGAACACCATGCCTGTAAATGATGTGGTGCTTGATGAATCCAATGACGTTGCTCGTCTTAACTTCTCTGAGTGGAATTGCTTCAGCCCATTTGGAGAAGTAATCGGTAATCGCCAGGATGAACCGGTCGCCTTTGATCGAAGGGGGATTTATAGGACCAACAATGTCCATTCCCCAAGTCTCGAACGGCCAAGATGTTACCGAGGGATGCAGATGCTCCGGAGGTTGGTGCATATAATTCGCATGTACTTGACACGCATGACACTTCCGGGCATATGTGATTGCTTCGCTCATCATGTGAGGCCAGAAATATCCCATTCTTCTGATGCGATCATAAAGCTTGGGGCCAGGCTCGTGCGCGCCACACTCCCCTTCATGTGCCTCTCTAAGCACTTCTTGGGCTTCTTTGGTTGATAGGCAACGCAATATCAGCCCATCGTACCCCCTGCGGTATAGCGTTCGATTCTCTGTATTGTAGTAGAATCTGGGTGCTCTTCGCCGGATTGACTCTCTTTCCTTCACATCTTCTGGCAAGATTCCATGCAAGACGTAGTCGATGATGGGGAAACGCCAATCTCGTGGTTCGAACTCGATTTGAGTAGCGTGTACCTCTTGAACTTCTTCTTCCTCGGCATCTTCACTGTAAAGCGGCACTAGGAGTTGGTGAGTTCTTACCGTAACAAACTGCTCTGTTTCGGGAGGCTGCGCTAGTGACACGGCCAATGCGGCCAACGCATCTGCATAGGTATTCTGTAGCCGTGGAATATGTTCGATGAAGAATCCTTCAAATGATTCCGCTATCTCCACTGCCATCTTATGGTATGGAATTAAATCCTGACTTCGGACTTCATATTCTCCTTGGACTTGCTTGACTATTAGTTGAGAATCGCCGAAGGCTTCGAGATACTCAACCCCCAGCTCCTTAGCGAAGTTGAGTCCAATAATCAGTGCATTATACTCTGCCACATTATTTGAACATGGCTTGGTTAATGAATAGGCTCGGGGCATCACGTGTTTTCCTGGGGAAACTAAGACCACTCCAACCCCGGAGGAGACCTTAGAACGTCCAGGAGTATCTGTGACAAGAGCTGCTCGAGAGGCGCCATCGAAGTATAAACGCCACACTTGTTGGTGTGAAGTTGCGTTGACCTCGTGGGTTTCATCAGGTAGGTCGTCGTATATCTCGGCAGGATCCGTAGTTGGATTAGCTGCGAGGAGATCGCATATGGCCTGTCCTTTGACCGACTTCTGTTGCTTGAAATGCAAGTCGTATTGGGACAAGAGTAAGGCCCATTTTGCTAACCGCCAGCTCATGGAAGCGGGTTGAGTCATGAATACTCGAACCGGATTAACTTTAGAGATGACGTAAATGGTCTGCCCGACCAGATAATGTCGCATCTTCTGAATGGCGAACACCAAGGCGAGGCATTCCCTCTCAATCATAGGATATCGAGACTCGGCGCCCACCATGGTTCGGCTCAAGTAATACACTGCCTGCTCGTGACCGTTATCGTCATCTTGTGCAAGCAATGCACTTAATGAATGGCTCGTCGCCTTGACATAAATCAAGAACGGTTTGCCCGATTTCGGTGCAACGAGTACGGGAGGTTTTGAGAGATATTCTTTAATGCTCTCGAATGCTTTCTGACAAGCTTCATCCCATACAAATGATACGCCCTTCTTTGCGAGCTTGGAGAATGGCTGGCATTTTCCTGAGAGGTTCGAAATGAACCGACGGATATAAGCCAATCGCCCCTGCAATCCTCTGAGCTCCCTGAGGTTTCTCGGAGGTTGTAATTCATTGATCGCCTTTACCTTATCAGGATCGATGTGGATACCTTTGGTGGTGACGACGAATCCCAGGAATTTTCCACTCGACATTCCGAGGAAAGACTTGGTAGGATTCATCTTCAACTGATGGGCTCGCATTAAGTCGAACATGGTCTTTAAGTCTTTGATGTGATCCTTTTTATCACGACTTTTCACGACCAGATCATCTACGTAGCATTCAACAGTCTTTCGGAGATGATCCTGAAAGATCTTTGACATAGCTCGTTGATATGTAGCACCTGCGTTCTTTAAGCCGAAGGGCATAACTGTGTAACAGAAGACACCGAGGGGCGTTCTGAATGCGGTGTGCTTTTCATCATCCGGATGCATCTTTATCTGGTTATAACCAGAGAAACCATCCATGAAAGACATCCTCTCGAACCCACACGTATTGTCGATGATGACATCCGTGATGGGGAGGGGAAAATCATCTTTTGGGCAAGCAGTGTTGAGATCCCGAAAGTCGATACAAATCCTGACTTTCCCGTTCTTCTTAAGGACTGGGACAATATTGGCTAGCCATTCTGGATGTTGCTCCTCTCGAACGAAGCCCGAGTCAATAAGCTTCTTGACCTCGGATTCGATCGCCTCCATCATTTGCGGACGAAACCGTCTTTGTTGTTGTTTGACTGGTTTGGCATCCATCTTGATATTGAGACGATGTACTGCTACGTTCGGGTCGAGTCCTGGCATGTCTTCATAATTCCAGGCGAACACGTCAATGTACTCCTTGATAAGAGAGATTAACTCTTCTTTCTCATCGGGTAGAAGACTATCGCTAATGAATATCGGTTTAGGATTTTCCTCAGTTCCCATATTCACCTGGAGTACTTGATCTTCGGTAGGAGGCTCTCTTTGCTCGAACCTATCACCATACTGCATGTTTAGGTGGTGAACCCAAGGATCTTCCCATGTTGGCATCTGGTCGTCTTCCTCTATTGCGGTAGGATCGACCGTGACCATATTTGACATCAACCTTTTGAACGTCTCGCCAAGGCTAGTGTCGGAACCCCCAGCCGAAGAGTCGGAAGAGTACCCGTTTCTAGCCTTGTTAGCGATCTGATCAATGATTTGCCAGCAACATTCGTCGTCGGACGAGGAGACGTAGCCGAGACCTCTTTTATAGCGATAATAATCGTCGGGTTTTCCCTTCGGTACATAGGCCATTCGAGGTGGAACTCGTGGGCCTCGACCAAAGAAAAGACCTTCTCCGAGTGTGAAGTCATACCCATACTTTTCCATCATATCGCGCGCTTTTGCGTCATATCTGAATAGATGAGGAGCAGGTTTATCTTCATCTTCTTCTTCTTCTAAGAAGTGATCGGGTGTCGGAGCTTCTTTTCCTTTGCCGTAGACGACTTCTTTTCCACTCCATTTTCCCGCGGGGATGACAAGCGTCGCTCCGCATGGATCTTGTACCTGCTTTTTCGTCAGACAAAATGACTGAAGAGGCATATGCAGGTCAGGATTATCACAAAGCTCTTTAGTGACGTCATCAAGACACATCGAATACTCTAAATCATCGTTTATTGATAGTTCTTCGGCAAGTTGCCAATTACAACTATTCTCCGATGATTCTTCATCATCAAGATTGATTACAATGGGTACAATGTCATTAAGTACAAAACCACCATCGTAATCAAGCCCAGTTTCGGTATCAGCTTCATCTCCGCTGTCCGTTCCTTGGGCCGGTGATTCAGTATCGGATTCAGCGCCGTATAGAAGGGAATCGGTGAAATAGTTTTCCAATCCCTTAAACGGTTGCTTATCCGCGACCACCGTCTTGACTTCGTTATTCAAGTCTATGTACTTGAGGCATTGATGCAGAGTTGACGGAACTATAAGGTTACCGTGGATCCAAGGTCGACCCAACAGCAAATTATAGGACGTTTCTGCATCAATTACATAGCAAGTAACTTCTGATTTTAAATCTCCGATCTGGCACTTGATTCGGATCTTCCCCAAGGGTCTAGACCCGCTGGTGTTGAATCCATAAATCGTAGTGCCAGTGGAGGCTAATTTACTCGTCGGGATTCCGAGATGATGCATCAATCGGAATGGCATAATGCTGACAGCGGAACCCGGATCAACTTGGATCCGGTTGACCATGCTGGAGCCAATGTGCCCGGTGAAGTACAAGGGCCGATCGTGCTTCGAGTTCTTTGTTTGCATATCCTCTTTAGTGAAAGAGATGCATGGAAAATGATGCGCTGCTAGGTTGCAGTGCTGAGCCGATGGCTCTGGCCCTTCAGGGGATGGCTTGATCCGAGTTAGAAAAGCTTCAGAGTCACTCAAGGCTTCT
>NW_017973468.1:0-21301 GCF_001876935.1 Asparagus officinalis
CCCGTGTGTTGGCTTTTTGCCGCAACGCGTTGACCGGCGTTGACCTAGGGTTACGCGTTGACCGGCGTTCACCCTAGGGTTTCGAATTGTCGAACGTCAACTTTTGTCGCAACGCGTTGCTTGGCGTTGACCTGGGGTTACGCGTTGATCGGCGTTGACCCTTAGGGTTTGAATCGTCGAACGTTGACTTTGGTTGCAACGCGTTGACTGGCGTTGACCTAGGGTTACGCGTTGACCGGCGTTGACCCTTAGGGTTTGAGTCGTCGAACGTTGACTTTTGTTGCCACGCGTTTGTCTAGGGTTACGCGTTGACCGGCGTCCACCCTAGGGTTTCGGATCGTCGAACGTTGACTTTCGTTTGCAACGCGTTGCTTGGCGTTGACCTAGGGCTACGCGTTGACCGGCGTCCACCCTAGGGTTTCGAATCGTCGAACGTTGACTTTTGTTGCAACGCGTTGCTTGGCGTTGACCTAGGGTTACGCGTTGACCGGCGTTGACCCTAGGGTTTACGGATCGCCATTAACACAGTTTATACTCGTACGTTTGCTGGAGTATACACAGTTTAAGCTCTTAAGGTATTGGAGCATCGCGGTCCCGAATGTTGGGGTTGCAGGACCAACTGTTAAAGTTGATTCATCTGCATGTGTGGATTTTGTCCCGAATTTGTTGGGTGCTCAAGTCACGAGACCAACTAGGGGAGTTGATGCGTCAATGACTCGCAGTTATAGAATTTTTGGCAAATCCTCAGCCATCAACGGATTTGATGAGCCTTTACCGACTACCGTTTGAGTCGGGCTAGCTTGCGGATTGTTTAAATCCGTTCCGCATGTGACGTCGTGCTAAGAGAGTTAATGCTCTTAGTGCTACGATATTGAATACGTAGGCTTCGTCTTTCTCACGGGAATAGACTACCCGGCGACGCGTGTTAGGCGTTGACTTTAGGATTTTTGGCTAATCCCCAGCCTTCAACGGATTTGATTAGCCTTTACCGACTACCGTTTGAGTCGGGCTAGCATGCGGATTGTTTAAGTCCGCTCTTATGTGACGTTTAAGCTAAAAGAGTTAACCCTTTTAGTGCTACGATATTGAATACGTAGACTTCGTCTTTCTCACGGGAATAGACTACCCGGCGACGCGTGTTAGGCGTTGACTTTAGGATTTTTGGCTAATCCCCAGCCTTCAACGGATTTGATTAGCCTTTACCGACTACCGTTTGAGTCGGGCTAGTATGCGGATTGTTTAAGTCCGCTCCTATGTGACGTTTAAGCTAAAAGAGTTAACCCTTTTAGTGCTACGATATTGAATACGTAGACTTCGCCATTGTTACGGGAATAGGCTACCCGGCAACGTGTATTAGACGTTGACTTATCCCTACTTAGGCTTCGGGATGAAATTCCCCAGGTTTAGATCCTGGTGTCTTTTTTTCAATCGGTGAAAGACTAAACCGGCAACATGTGTTAGGCGTTGACTTATCCCTACTTAGGATTCAGAATAAAATTCCCTGTACCTGTGAGGCACAGATTTTGGGATTTGAAAAAGGTGGTGTCTTCTCTTGGGGCAAAGACGAACCCGAAATGGGAGAGGAAGAATTTTATATTCTATCTCCCGACAATGAAGAAGAAGAATTTTATATTCTATCTTCAGCTGGAAAGGAAACTCGAGGTGGCACACCCCCAGAATCCGAAAGGCTCAAACGACCCTAACTGTCGTAAGGTTTGGTCATTTGACTCTGAAGAGGAAGAATTTTATATTCTATCTTCAACTGGAAAGGAGACTCGAGGTGGGATCTCCACCCCCAGAATCCGGAAAGGTGAAACTAGGAGTGGGATCTCCACTCCGAGAATCGAAAAGATTCAGATAACCCTAACTGTGGCGTTGACTTATCCCTACTCAGGCTTCGGGATAAAATTCCCCGTGCATCGAGTGCCCGGATTTGACAATCGTGTCTTTTCTAAAAGCAAAGACAGATTGAGAATCGGGAGAGGAAGAATTTTATATTCTATCTCCCGGTGCTGAAGAGGAAGAATTTTATATTCTTCGTCACGTGTTGACTTTTGTCGCAACGCGCTGTCCGGCGTTGACCTAAGGTTACGCGTTGACCGGCGTCCACCTTAGGGTTTTGAACCGCGTAGGTTGGCTTTTGTCGTCACGTGTTGACTTTCGTCGTCACGTGTTGACTTTTGTCGCAACGCGCTGTCCGGCGTTGACCTAAGGTTACGCGTTGACCGGCGTCCACCTTAGGGTTTTGAACCGCGTAGGTTGGCTTTTGTCGTCACGTGTTGACTTTCGTCGTCACGTGTTGACTTTTGTCGCAACGCGCTGTCCGGCGTTGACCTAAGGTTACGCGTTGACCGGCGTCCACCTTAGGGTTTTGAACCGCGTAGGTTGGCTTTTGTCGTCACGTGTTGACTTTCGTCGTCACGTGTTGACTTTTGTCGCAACGCGCTGTCCGGCGTTGACCTAAGGTTACGCGTTGACCGGCGTCCACCTTAGGGTTTTGAACCGCGTAGGTTGGCTTTTGTCGTCACGTGTTGACTTTCGTCGTCACGTGTTGACTTTTGTCGCAACGCGCTGTCCGGCGTTGACCTAAGGTTACGCGTTGACCGGCGTCCACCTTAGGGTTTTGAACCGCGTAGGTTGGCTTTTGTCGTCACGTGTTGACTTTCGTCGTCACGTGTTGACTTTTGTCGCAACGCGCTGTCCGGCGTTGACCTAAGGTTACGCGTTGACCGGCGTCCACCTTAGGGTTTTGAACCGCGTAGGTTGGCTTTTGTCGTCACGTGTTGACTTTCGTCGTCACGTGTTGACTTTTGTCGCAACGCGCTGTCCGGCGTTGACCTAAGGTTACGCGTTGACCGGCGTCCACCTTAGGGTTTTGAACCGCGTAGGTTGGCTTTTGTCGTCACGTGTTGACTTTCGTCGTCACGTGTTGACTTTTGTCGCAACGCGCTGTCCGGCGTTGACCTAAGGTTACGCGTTGACCGGCGTCCACCTTAGGGTTTTGAACCGCGTAGGTTGGCTTTTGTCGTCACGTGTTGACTTTCGTCGTCACGTGTTGACTTTTGTCGCAACGCGCTGTCCGGCGTTGACCTAAGGTTACGCGTTGACCGGCGTCCACCTTAGGGTTTTGAACCGCGTAGGTTGGCTTTTGTCGTCACGTGTTGACTTTCGTCGTCACGTGTTGACTTTTGTCGCAACGCGCTGTCCGGCGTTGACCTAAGGTTACGCGTTGACCGGCGTCCACCTTAGGGTTTTGAACCGCGTAGGTTGGCTTTTGTCGTCACGTGTTGACTTTCGTCGTCACGTGTTGACTTTTGTCGCAACGCGCTGTCCGGCGTTGACCTAAGGTTACGCGTTGACCGGCGTCCACCTTAGGGTTTTGAACCGCGTAGGTTGGCTTTTGTCGTCACGTGTTGACTTTCGTCGTCACGTGTTGACTTTTGTCGCAACGCGCTGTCCGGCGTTGACCTAAGGTTACGCGTTGACCGGCGTCCACCTTAGGGTTTTGAACCGCGTAGGTTGGCTTTTGTCGTCACGTGTTGACTTTCGTCGTCACGTGTTGACTTTTGTCGCAACGCGCTGTCCGGCGTTGACCTAAGGTTACGCGTTGACCGGCGTCCACCTTAGGGTTTTGAACCGCGTAGGTTGGCTTTTGTCGTCACGTGTTGACTTTCGTCGTCACGTGTTGACTTTTGTCGCAACGCGCTGTCCGGCGTTGACCTAAGGTTACGCGTTGACCGGCGTCCACCTTAGGGTTTTGAACCGCGTAGGTTGGCTTTTGTCGTCACGTGTTGACTTTCGTCGTCACGTGTTGACTTTTGTCGCAACGCGCTGTCCGGCGTTGACCTAAGGTTACGCGTTGACCGGCGTCCACCTTAGGGTTTTGAACCGCGTAGGTTGGCTTTTGTCGTCACGTGTTGACTTTCGTCGTCACGTGTTGACTTTTGTCGCAACGCGCTGTCCGGCGTTGACCTAAGGTTACGCGTTGACCGGCGTCCACCTTAGGGTTTTGAACCGCGTAGGTTGGCTTTTGTCGTCACGTGTTGACTTTCGTCGTCACGTGTTGACTTTTGTCGCAACGCGCTGTCCGGCGTTGACCTAAGGTTACGCGTTGACCGGCGTCCACCTTAGGGTTTTGAACCGCGTAGGTTGGCTTTTGTCGTCACGTGTTGACTTTCGTCGTCACGTGTTGACTTTTGTCGCAACGCGCTGTCCGGCGTTGACCTAAGGTTACGCGTTGACCGGCGTCCACCTTAGGGTTTTGAACCGCGTAGGTTGGCTTTTGTCGTCACGTGTTGACTTTCGTCGTCACGTGTTGACTTTTGTCGCAACGCGCTGTCCGGCGTTGACCTAAGGTTACGCGTTGACCGGCGTCCACCTTAGGGTTTTGAACCGCGTAGGTTGGCTTTTGTCGTCACGTGTTGACTTTCGTCGTCACGTGTTGACTTTTGTCGCAACGCGCTGTCCGGCGTTGACCTAAGGTTACGCGTTGACCGGCGTCCACCTTAGGGTTTTGAACCGCGTAGGTTGGCTTTTGTCGTCACGTGTTGACTTTCGTCGTCACGTGTTGACTTTTGTCGCAACGCGCTGTCCGGCGTTGACCTAAGGTTACGCGTTGACCGGCGTCCACCTTAGGGTTTTGAACCGCGTAGGTTGGCTTTTGTCGTCACGTGTTGACTTTCGTCGTCACGTGTTGACTTTTGTCGCAACGCGCTGTCCGGCGTTGACCTAAGGTTACGCGTTGACCGGCGTCCACCTTAGGGTTTTGAACCGCGTAGGTTGGCTTTTGTCGTCACGTGTTGACTTTCGTCGTCACGTGTTGACTTTTGTCGCAACGCGCTGTCCGGCGTTGACCTAAGGTTACGCGTTGACCGGCGTCCACCTTAGGGTTTTGAACCGCGTAGGTTGGCTTTTGTCGTCACGTGTTGACTTTCGTCGTCACGTGTTGACTTTTGTCGCAACGCGCTGTCCGGCGTTGACCTAAGGTTACGCGTTGACCGGCGTCCACCTTAGGGTTTTGAACCGCGTAGGTTGGCTTTTGTCGTCACGTGTTGACTTTCGTCGTCACGTGTTGACTTTTGTCGCAACGCGCTGTCCGGCGTTGACCTAAGGTTACGCGTTGACCGGCGTCCACCTTAGGGTTTTGAACCGCGTAGGTTGGCTTTTGTCGTCACGTGTTGACTTTCGTCGTCACGTGTTGACTTTTGTCGCAACGCGCTGTCCGGCGTTGACCTAAGGTTACGCGTTGACCGGCGTCCACCTTAGGGTTTTGAACCGCGTAGGTTGGCTTTTGTCGTCACGTGTTGACTTTCGTCGTCACGTGTTGACTTTTGTCGCAACGCGCTGTCCGGCGTTGACCTAAGGTTACGCGTTGACCGGCGTCCACCTTAGGGTTTTGAACCGCGTAGGTTGGCTTTTGTCGTCACGTGTTGACTTTCGTCGTCACGTGTTGACTTTTGTCGCAACGCGCTGTCCGGCGTTGACCTAAGGTTACGCGTTGACCGGCGTCCACCTTAGGGTTTTGAACCGCGTAGGTTGGCTTTTGTCGTCACGTGTTGACTTTCGTCGTCACGTGTTGACTTTTGTCGCAACGCGCTGTCCGGCGTTGACCTAAGGTTACGCGTTGACCGGCGTCCACCTTAGGGTTTTGAACCGCGTAGGTTGGCTTTTGTCGTCACGTGTTGACTTTCGTCGTCACGTGTTGACTTTTGTCGCAACGCGCTGTCCGGCGTTGACCTAAGGTTACGCGTTGACCGGCGTCCACCTTAGGGTTTTGAACCGCGTAGGTTGGCTTTTGTCGTCACGTGTTGACTTTCGTCGTCACGTGTTGACTTTTGTCGCAACGCGCTGTCCGGCGTTGACCTAAGGTTACGCGTTGACCGGCGTCCACCTTAGGGTTTTGAACCGCGTAGGTTGGCTTTTGTCGTCACGTGTTGACTTTCGTCGTCACGTGTTGACTTTTGTCGCAACGCGCTGTCCGGCGTTGACCTAAGGTTACGCGTTGACCGGCGTCCACCTTAGGGTTTTGAACCGCGTAGGTTGGCTTTTGTCGTCACGTGTTGACTTTCGTCGTCACGTGTTGACTTTTGTCGCAACGCGCTGTCCGGCGTTGACCTAAGGTTACGCGTTGACCGGCGTCCACCTTAGGGTTTTGAACCGCGTAGGTTGGCTTTTGTCGTCACGTGTTGACTTTCGTCGTCACGTGTTGACTTTTGTCGCAACGCGCTGTCCGGCGTTGACCTAAGGTTACGCGTTGACCGGCGTCCACCTTAGGGTTTTGAACCGCGTAGGTTGGCTTTTGTCGTCACGTGTTGACTTTCGTCGTCACGTGTTGACTTTTGTCGCAACGCGCTGTCCGGCGTTGACCTAAGGTTACGCGTTGACCGGCGTCCACCTTAGGGTTTTGAACCGCGTAGGTTGGCTTTTGTCGTCACGTGTTGACTTTCGTCGTCACGTGTTGACTTTTGTCGCAACGCGCTGTCCGGCGTTGACCTAAGGTTACGCGTTGACCGGCGTCCACCTTAGGGTTTTGAACCGCGTAGGTTGGCTTTTGTCGTCACGTGTTGACTTTCGTCGTCACGTGTTGACTTTTGTCGCAACGCGCTGTCCGGCGTTGACCTAAGGTTACGCGTTGACCGGCGTCCACCTTAGGGTTTTGAACCGCGTAGGTTGGCTTTTGTCGTCACGTGTTGACTTTCGTCGTCACGTGTTGACTTTTGTCGCAACGCGCTGTCCGGCGTTGACCTAAGGTTACGCGTTGACCGGCGTCCACCTTAGGGTTTTGAACCGCGTAGGTTGGCTTTTGTCGTCACGTGTTGACTTTCGTCGTCACGTGTTGACTTTTGTCGCAACGCGCTGTCCGGCGTTGACCTAAGGTTACGCGTTGACCGGCGTCCACCTTAGGGTTTTGAACCGCGTAGGTTGGCTTTTGTCGTCACGTGTTGACTTTCGTCGTCACGTGTTGACTTTTGTCGCAACGCGCTGTCCGGCGTTGACCTAAGGTTACGCGTTGACCGGCGTCCACCTTAGGGTTTTGAACCGCGTAGGTTGGCTTTTGTCGTCACGTGTTGACTTTCGTCGTCACGTGTTGACTTTTGTCGCAACGCGCTGTCCGGCGTTGACCTAAGGTTACGCGTTGACCGGCGTCCACCTTAGGGTTTTGAACCGCGTAGGTTGGCTTTTGTCGTCACGTGTTGACTTTCGTCGTCACGTGTTGACTTTTGTCGCAACGCGCTGTCCGGCGTTGACCTAAGGTTACGCGTTGACCGGCGTCCACCTTAGGGTTTTGAACCGCGTAGGTTGGCTTTTGTCGTCACGTGTTGACTTTCGTCGTCACGTGTTGACTTTTGTCGCAACGCGCTGTCCGGCGTTGACCTAAGGTTACGCGTTGACCGGCGTCCACCTTAGGGTTTTGAACCGCGTAGGTTGGCTTTTGTCGTCACGTGTTGACTTTCGTCGTCACGTGTTGACTTTTGTCGCAACGCGCTGTCCGGCGTTGACCTAAGGTTACGCGTTGACCGGCGTCCACCTTAGGGTTTTGAACCGCGTAGGTTGGCTTTTGTCGTCACGTGTTGACTTTCGTCGTCACGTGTTGACTTTTGTCGCAACGCGCTGTCCGGCGTTGACCTAAGGTTACGCGTTGACCGGCGTCCACCTTAGGGTTTTGAACCGCGTAGGTTGGCTTTTGTCGTCACGTGTTGACTTTCGTCGTCACGTGTTGACTTTTGTCGCAACGCGCTGTCCGGCGTTGACCTAAGGTTACGCGTTGACCGGCGTCCACCTTAGGGTTTTGAACCGCGTAGGTTGGCTTTTGTCGTCACGTGTTGACTTTCGTCGTCACGTGTTGACTTTTGTCGCAACGCGCTGTCCGGCGTTGACCTAAGGTTACGCGTTGACCGGCGTCCACCTTAGGGTTTTGAACCGCGTAGGTTGGCTTTTGTCGTCACGTGTTGACTTTCGTCGTCACGTGTTGACTTTTGTCGCAACGCGCTGTCCGGCGTTGACCTAAGGTTACGCGTTGACCGGCGTCCACCTTAGGGTTTTGAACCGCGTAGGTTGGCTTTTGTCGTCACGTGTTGACTTTCGTCGTCACGTGTTGACTTTTGTCGCAACGCGCTGTCCGGCGTTGACCTAAGGTTACGCGTTGACCGGCGTCCACCTTAGGGTTTTGAACCGCGTAGGTTGGCTTTTGTCGTCACGTGTTGACTTTCGTCGTCACGTGTTGACTTTTGTCGCAACGCGCTGTCCGGCGTTGACCTAAGGTTACGCGTTGACCGGCGTCCACCTTAGGGTTTTGAACCGCGTAGGTTGGCTTTTGTCGTCACGTGTTGACTTTCGTCGTCACGTGTTGACTTTTGTCGCAACGCGCTGTCCGGCGTTGACCTAAGGTTACGCGTTGACCGGCGTCCACCTTAGGGTTTTGAACCGCGTAGGTTGGCTTTTGTCGTCACGTGTTGACTTTCGTCGTCACGTGTTGACTTTTGTCGCAACGCGCTGTCCGGCGTTGACCTAAGGTTACGCGTTGACCGGCGTCCACCTTAGGGTTTTGAACCGCGTAGGTTGGCTTTTGTCGTCACGTGTTGACTTTCGTCGTCACGTGTTGACTTTTGTCGCAACGCGCTGTCCGGCGTTGACCTAAGGTTACGCGTTGACCGGCGTCCACCTTAGGGTTTTGAACCGCGTAGGTTGGCTTTTGTCGTCACGTGTTGACTTTCGTCGTCACGTGTTGACTTTTGTCGCAACGCGCTGTCCGGCGTTGACCTAAGGTTACGCGTTGACCGGCGTCCACCTTAGGGTTTTGAACCGCGTAGGTTGGCTTTTGTCGTCACGTGTTGACTTTCGTCGTCACGTGTTGACTTTTGTCGCAACGCGCTGTCCGGCGTTGACCTAAGGTTACGCGTTGACCGGCGTCCACCTTAGGGTTTTGAACCGCGTAGGTTGGCTTTTGTCGTCACGTGTTGACTTTCGTCGTCACGTGTTGACTTTTGTCGCAACGCGCTGTCCGGCGTTGACCTAAGGTTACGCGTTGACCGGCGTCCACCTTAGGGTTTTGAACCGCGTAGGTTGGCTTTTGTCGTCACGTGTTGACTTTCGTCGTCACGTGTTGACTTTTGTCGCAACGCGCTGTCCGGCGTTGACCTAAGGTTACGCGTTGACCGGCGTCCACCTTAGGGTTTTGAACCGCGTAGGTTGGCTTTTGTCGTCACGTGTTGACTTTCGTCGTCACGTGTTGACTTTTGTCGCAACGCGCTGTCCGGCGTTGACCTAAGGTTACGCGTTGACCGGCGTCCACCTTAGGGTTTTGAACCGCGTAGGTTGGCTTTTGTCGTCACGTGTTGACTTTCGTCGTCACGTGTTGACTTTTGTCGCAACGCGCTGTCCGGCGTTGACCTAAGGTTACGCGTTGACCGGCGTCCACCTTAGGGTTTTGAACCGCGTAGGTTGGCTTTTGTCGTCACGTGTTGACTTTCGTCGTCACGTGTTGACTTTTGTCGCAACGCGCTGTCCGGCGTTGACCTAAGGTTACGCGTTGACCGGCGTCCACCTTAGGGTTTTGAACCGCGTAGGTTGGCTTTTGTCGTCACGTGTTGACTTTCGTCGTCACGTGTTGACTTTTGTCGCAACGCGCTGTCCGGCGTTGACCTAAGGTTACGCGTTGACCGGCGTCCACCTTAGGGTTTTGAACCGCGTAGGTTGGCTTTTGTCGTCACGTGTTGACTTTCGTCGTCACGTGTTGACTTTTGTCGCAACGCGCTGTCCGGCGTTGACCTAAGGTTACGCGTTGACCGGCGTCCACCTTAGGGTTTTGAACCGCGTAGGTTGGCTTTTGTCGTCACGTGTTGACTTTCGTCGTCACGTGTTGACTTTTGTCGCAACGCGCTGTCCGGCGTTGACCTAAGGTTACGCGTTGACCGGCGTCCACCTTAGGGTTTTGAACCGCGTAGGTTGGCTTTTGTCGTCACGTGTTGACTTTCGTCGTCACGTGTTGACTTTTGTCGCAACGCGCTGTCCGGCGTTGACCTAAGGTTACGCGTTGACCGGCGTCCACCTTAGGGTTTTGAACCGCGTAGGTTGGCTTTTGTCGTCACGTGTTGACTTTCGTCGTCACGTGTTGACTTTTGTCGCAACGCGCTGTCCGGCGTTGACCTAAGGTTACGCGTTGACCGGCGTCCACCTTAGGGTTTTGAACCGCGTAGGTTGGCTTTTGTCGTCACGTGTTGACTTTCGTCGTCACGTGTTGACTTTTGTCGCAACGCGCTGTCCGGCGTTGACCTAAGGTTACGCGTTGACCGGCGTCCACCTTAGGGTTTTGAACCGCGTAGGTTGGCTTTTGTCGTCACGTGTTGACTTTCGTCGTCACGTGTTGACTTTTGTCGCAACGCGCTGTCCGGCGTTGACCTAAGGTTACGCGTTGACCGGCGTCCACCTTAGGGTTTTGAACCGCGTAGGTTGGCTTTTGTCGTCACGTGTTGACTTTCGTCGTCACGTGTTGACTTTTGTCGCAACGCGCTGTCCGGCGTTGACCTAAGGTTACGCGTTGACCGGCGTCCACCTTAGGGTTTTGAACCGCGTAGGTTGGCTTTTGTCGTCACGTGTTGACTTTCGTCGTCACGTGTTGACTTTTGTCGCAACGCGCTGTCCGGCGTTGACCTAAGGTTACGCGTTGACCGGCGTCCACCTTAGGGTTTTGAACCGCGT
Source organism: Asparagus officinalis (assembly GCF_001876935.1). Classification (NCBI taxonomy): domain Eukaryota; kingdom Viridiplantae; phylum Streptophyta; class Magnoliopsida; order Asparagales; family Asparagaceae; genus Asparagus; species Asparagus officinalis. The sequence continues at coordinate 10,699 of NW_017973468.1, forward strand.
AGGTTGGCTTTTGTCGTCACGTGTTGACTTTCGTCGTCACGTGTTGACTTTTGTCGCAACGCGCTGTCCGGCGTTGACCTAAGGTTACGCGTTGACCGGCGTCCACCTTAGGGTTTTGAACCGCGTAGGTTGGCTTTTGTCGTCACGTGTTGACTTTCGTCGTCACGTGTTGACTTTTGTCGCAACGCGCTGTCCGGCGTTGACCTAAGGTTACGCGTTGACCGGCGTCCACCTTAGGGTTTTGAACCGCGTAGGTTGGCTTTTGTCGTCACGTGTTGACTTTCGTCGTCACGTGTTGACTTTTGTCGCAACGCGCTGTCCGGCGTTGACCTAAGGTTACGCGTTGACCGGCGTCCACCTTAGGGTTTTGAACCGCGTAGGTTGGCTTTTGTCGTCACGTGTTGACTTTCGTCGTCACGTGTTGACTTTTGTCGCAACGCGCTGTCCGGCGTTGACCTAAGGTTACGCGTTGACCGGCGTCCACCTTAGGGTTTTGAACCGCGTAGGTTGGCTTTTGTCGTCACGTGTTGACTTTCGTCGTCACGTGTTGACTTTTGTCGCAACGCGCTGTCCGGCGTTGACCTAAGGTTACGCGTTGACCGGCGTCCACCTTAGGGTTTTGAACCGCGTAGGTTGGCTTTTGTCGTCACGTGTTGACTTTCGTCGTCACGTGTTGACTTTTGTCGCAACGCGCTGTCCGGCGTTGACCTAAGGTTACGCGTTGACCGGCGTCCACCTTAGGGTTTTGAACCGCGTAGGTTGGCTTTTGTCGTCACGTGTTGACTTTCGTCGTCACGTGTTGACTTTTGTCGCAACGCGCTGTCCGGCGTTGACCTAAGGTTACGCGTTGACCGGCGTCCACCTTAGGGTTTTGAACCGCGTAGGTTGGCTTTTGTCGTCACGTGTTGACTTTCGTCGTCACGTGTTGACTTTTGTCGCAACGCGCTGTCCGGCGTTGACCTAAGGTTACGCGTTGACCGGCGTCCACCTTAGGGTTTTGAACCGCGTAGGTTGGCTTTTGTCGTCACGTGTTGACTTTCGTCGTCACGTGTTGACTTTTGTCGCAACGCGCTGTCCGGCGTTGACCTAAGGTTACGCGTTGACCGGCGTCCACCTTAGGGTTTTGAACCGCGTAGGTTGGCTTTTGTCGTCACGTGTTGACTTTCGTCGTCACGTGTTGACTTTTGTCGCAACGCGCTGTCCGGCGTTGACCTAAGGTTACGCGTTGACCGGCGTCCACCTTAGGGTTTTGAACCGCGTAGGTTGGCTTTTGTCGTCACGTGTTGACTTTCGTCGTCACGTGTTGACTTTTGTCGCAACGCGCTGTCCGGCGTTGACCTAAGGTTACGCGTTGACCGGCGTCCACCTTAGGGTTTTGAACCGCGTAGGTTGGCTTTTGTCGTCACGTGTTGACTTTCGTCGTCACGTGTTGACTTTTGTCGCAACGCGCTGTCCGGCGTTGACCTAAGGTTACGCGTTGACCGGCGTCCACCTTAGGGTTTTGAACCGCGTAGGTTGGCTTTTGTCGTCACGTGTTGACTTTCGTCGTCACGTGTTGACTTTTGTCGCAACGCGCTGTCCGGCGTTGACCTAAGGTTACGCGTTGACCGGCGTCCACCTTAGGGTTTTGAACCGCGTAGGTTGGCTTTTGTCGTCACGTGTTGACTTTCGTCGTCACGTGTTGACTTTTGTCGCAACGCGCTGTCCGGCGTTGACCTAAGGTTACGCGTTGACCGGCGTCCACCTTAGGGTTTTGAACCGCGTAGGTTGGCTCTTGTCATCACGTGTTGATTTTCGTCGCCACGTGTTGACTTTTGACGCAACGCGTTGTCCGGCGTTGACCTAAGGTTACGCGTTGACCGGCGTCCACCTTAGGGTTTTGAACCGCGTGGGTTGGCTCTTGTCATCACGTGTTGATTTTCGTCGCCACGTGTTGATTTTTGACGCAACGCGTTGTCCGGCGTTGACCTAAGGTTACGCGTTGACCGGCGTCCACCTTAGGGTTTTGAACCGCGTAGGTTGACTTGTGGGACTCATCCATATTTTTCAACCGTCGGCGGAGAAAACCAATGTTTGTGGAAACATCGTGGATATGGAAAACAATTCCGGGTACCGGAAAATATCTCGGGGGATCAAAACATCGCGTAGGGGGTTGAAACCCGGGCGAAGCACCCCGGGGTGCCTCGGCAATGCCGAGACACCCTTGGGGGTGTCTCGGCAATGCCGAGACACCCCTAGGGGTGTTTCTCCCCTAGTTTTGTCTTGTTCCTTTTTTTGGCCTCTTGTGCATGGTCCCCCCCTCCTTTATTTTGAATTTCAAGAGAGAACCCCACCCCCAAAACCGAATTCTTTCCCCCCATTTTCGGTTTTCTTTCTTCTTCCTCCCCCTCTTTCCTCCATTGATTTGCTCTTGAGAACCCTTCAATCCCTTAAAAGATTCGGGATTTTGACGGGTACCCATTTGCCGGAATCTTCTCCTCTTTCAAACGAGGGTCTTGGCCTCCATTTCCGAGCCCGAAGGAAAACTCCTTTGACTTGGTAAGTTTTTCTTCACAAACCCCTTATTTTCTTGCAAAGATCATGTCTTTATGCTTGTAATAGATAAGGGTTTATGGATGAAATAAGCATTTGGGGGGTTTTATTGCAAAAACCGAAACTATAGGGGTTTATTTGCAAAATTCGTGGGTCTGAAATTTTGGGGGCTCTTATGCAAACATGAACTGAAATTTGGGAGGCTTGGGTTCGTGTTTGTTTCTTCAAGAAATGGGGGTGCTTTGTGTAAGAGGGTTAAAGAACTGTTTGAGGGGTTTATTTGCAAAACAGTCCCTAAATATTTGGAGGGGCTTATTGTCAAAAGAGCCACGAATTTGGGGCTGAAATCCAAGAAGTTTAAACCCCCGACCCTTGATCGAATTTTTGGTAAAAGCATATGGATGCAAAACCAAAAGTTCATGGAGGGACTTTTATGTAAAATTGACCAAATTCTGCAAAAGGGCTTATTTGCAAAATTTGATCAAAATTATAGGGTACCGGGATGTTCGATGATCAAGTATGATGACCATAACCCGAGTCATACGTGTCCTTGACCTGAATTTGGCCTTGAGCACGAGGGGTATTTTGGGTATTTCACCAAAATTTTCCGCGAAATGACGATTATCGTTTCGCGTGCACGAAATTCGTAGGCTTAATTAGACTTTAACTACAAAATCCTATTTGTTATTAGGATTTCGAGTCCAAGTGCTTAATTTCCCTTCTTCCGATATTTCGTGTATATATATCGTACCTGATGTACTGCTCTTCATTGCAGATTCACGATGTCTCCCCGTCGGTCTCGTCTTTCCGGGAGTCACCCTTGCTCGCAGCATGGCGTGGAGGAGGCTCCTACGACATCATCTCCAGTGACCTCTTGCTTTGGGGGTAAGAATCTTATATATATTTTTTTCTTTTATCCCGGATTGACCTCTCGCGGGTCATGACGGAAGAACCGATACCCCTCCCGCGGGGGTTAAGGTTTCGGACTTGCTTTGCTTAGCCAATTCAAGTCCTCGGTTATATTGGGGCGATCTCGTGTTGCCTTACACCTTATAGGTCGGTATATGTTATCACGGTGTCTACGTGATGACGCATACCGTTCTCCCGGTGTAGGGCACTCGAAATCGAATAATCTCGTCTTGCGTTTATGACATGGATTTTCTGACTCCATCTTTGCTTTGTTGCAGTTGAGTTTCCCGGGGGTAGTCTCCCTCATCATGCCCCTACCGGTTGTAGTAGGGAAGTGTTTTCTTCGGCTTCTGCCAGGCAGATCATCGATCCCCTTCCGCAGTTCGACAGAGATCGCTCAGACGAGTTCTGTCGCTTGATAAAGGATGGAGGGCGTCACTGTTTACGCCAACTTATCACCGATGCTCCTCTCACCGCAGACGCCACTTCTACTGAAGCTTTAAAGAAGCCGGGTTTTCTATTCGGGGATCGCACCGAAGATCCTGCCGCGCTGACTCTTGCTGAGGAGCACTGGCTTACCCTTGACGAGGGAGCTCTTTTATATATCCCCTCTATTCCTCGCCAGTGCTCTTTTACTGACTTGGAGAAACAGGCTGTGGGGCGACAGATGTCCTGGCCTCTTACCAATGCTGTTACACACGTTCAGTGCGGATACATTTCTCATCACAAGAGTCCCGGTTCTCTGGGGTATCAATCCATTTGTGGCCTTCGACCCGGGATCATGGGTCTTGACACTGCACCTCCAGGCGAGGTATCGGCGGCCGCTCTCACCGTGAGGAATCGTTTAGCTCATCTGGGAAGACAATTACCTCGACTGGATTACCGATGTTATGGTTGGGCTTCCTCACTGGCTAAGGGATGGTGGACCCGTTTGACCAGTTATGTTCTGGGACGCTGGGAGAGAGACTTGAAGGGTAGTGGATTATATACGCCCATACGGGCTACTATGTATGGACTTCCCGTTAGCTGCCGTCACTTCTTGGCATTGCTCGAGACATATATGCCTGATAGTAATACCTTCTTGACCAGTGGCGGAGAGCTAGGGTTGGCTCTTCATGAGATGCACCAGGTTTCCGGGCTTTCGATGGGAGATTGCCCGTATCAGGAATACTTCCCTTCTAACCAACAGTTGGAGTGTTTGAAGAAGGATACTCCCGATGTGTATGACACTCTCTGGGACCTCACCTGTCATTATCACACCTGTTTGCTCCAGAGTTCTCCTCCAGCGAAGACGAAGAGGAAGATCAGCTTGAAGCAGTTTGCTGTTTACCTGTTTCCTAACTTGGAGGATGATTCCGAGGAGTCCATACATGAGTTAGGCGTTTTGACCCCTGCCGCTATTAATGAGCTGATGGAGAAGAATGAAACTCATTCTTATACCATTGCTAGTGCCGAGGGGGCTTTTCCGGCCGGGACTAAGTTTCGATCGTTCCTCTATCATGCCCAGAAGTCTATCGATCCTCGGTCTCTGTTAGCTGGCTACCTTGCTCTTTGGCTGAAGAAGTGTGTTGTTCCATATCAGTCTTCAGACGCTCTACCCCTCGAGGTGCTCTTCCCTGCGGTCCAGCTAGCTTATGGGAGGGAGCTTTCTCTGCTTCCAGCGATGGTTGCCAGCATCCATTGCGGGCTTAGGGGTGTAGTTCGTGTTCTTACCCAAGTGGGTTCTAAACCCTCGACTGAGCTTACCTGCCCGAAGGTTGAGCTGCCCTACGCTTATTTGATGGCGTGGTTCGTTCTTCACCGTCCGGACTTGATGTCGGCGCCCAGCGCCGTTGATGTTCCCGTTCCTTTCCTACAGCTGTTGGAGGAGAGTAGATGGGTTGGGAAGAAATTTGAAGATGTACAAAAAGAACTTCGAGTTCGCAGGAACTGGGAGTTCTTCAAATGCTTCCCTCGCTTTTCGGGACGTTATGGCGAGGAGTTGACTGATATGGAGAAACCCCGAACTAACCGGACTGCTCTCGACGTCGGTTGTTTCCGCTGGTTGGTGAACATCCGAGTCGGGTATCTTGTTCTCCGGGTGAAGGACCGCTGCCACATAGAGCCTTACCTTCCCTGCCGTTTCGCACGTCAGTTTGGCTATGACCAACTATACGTTGGGAATCCGAGTCGTAGTTTGCGTGTTGAGGGAGGACTCGTTGACGGCGTACGGGCGTGGTTATGGACCATGGTTGGCTGCACCGGGGCTCAGTTTGCTCTTCCCTCCTATAAACGCAAGCCGATGATTACCTTCCTCAGCTGTAAATGGTTCCTCTCTGCCGATGAATCCATAAGTGTGAGGAGTCTTTCGGAACTAGAATCCGATCACTTGGTTCAATCTGCTATGATGGCTGCTCGCAGGGCTGAGCCTGCTCAGAGACAGAGGAAGAAGTCCACCGGAATTCCCGAAGGGGAGTATGCAGATATAGATACCGACCAAGCAGAACTTGATACAGGTTTGTCATGCTCTTTGATCCTCTTTCTCGACTTCAATTGGTATTGGCGAAAGATCTGGTTCATGAGATGATTCTTGTTGTTTCAGGTGGGGTAGCCGACGACCATGGGTCGCTCGCTTCCCGTCGTGCGAAATCCAAGTTTGGTGGCCAAACTTCGCATGACCGCCCCGTTGGTTCTATGAGGGGTGATCCTTCGAAAAGGAAAAAGATTGCCCATAAACCTCATGTTGATCAGCGCTCCCATGGGGTAGATTCAGGAGGCTTTGCCGACGGGGAGGAAGGTAACATTTTGTTGTACCCACTTTTATTGCTTTAAGATGATTTACCTTCCGGGATCCCTGATCCTGTTTCATAATTCAGGGTTCTTCGAGGAGGGCGAGCTTCCACCAGGTCCGGTATTCTCTGGGGCTGACAACATGGACTGCTTCATGCAGCAGGTGTGCGACGCCCTTCGTGATGGCTCCCTGGGCATTGATCTGAACATCGATCTTGGGCAGGCAGATGGTGTTGATCCCACCGGTTCATTTTCAGATATACCTACATCCGGTGCTGCAGGTGTTGCGACAGAAGGGCCAGACGGGGATGGGGCCTCCCCTATTGCAGATTTCGAAGAGCAGGGATATGTTCCTGCACCGGTCTTCCCGAGACCTGACTCTGGACTGTTAGCCGATATGTTAGCTGAACAAGCTCCCACCGGGACTGTGAGACCACTCTTTGAGAGTGATTCATCCACAGGTATATATCCAATTTCCTCTCTTCTTTGCTTGTCTCAGTCTCCATTTTGACTAATAAAGAAGTGCAACTATATGACCAGGCGCTGTACCTGATTCTGCTATAGCTTCGGGTGTTTTCCCGCCTTCGCCTAATACGACTGACTTGCCCACGAGGGTTGATATACCTTCCATGAGCATTCCTGTCGTTACTTCGGAGCCTGTCGAACCCCAACCCGAGGGGATTTCCGCCGGTATAGGTATACCTCGAATTTCCCTTAGGGTCTTTTCGATTGTATTTAATAGTTTCTTGACCTCCCATACTGCTGCTTGCAGGTTCTCGACCGTCTCTATATGAGCAGGTCCATGCTCTCTTGGCCGATACCAATCCAGATGGGGATGTCTTCCGCACTGACCTCGGCTTCTTTACTGCCTTTTATAACGGCGTGATTGATAAGCTTCTGCACAGAGGGTCTTCTTTTGATCAGTTCAGGCGTTCCTTCTCCCGTCACATGATGATGATGAGGGAAGAGGGATATCCGGATTTGGCCGATTCCTTTACAGCTGATTTCGCTGCCCTGGAGTCAGAGATTCGAGAGCTGAGGGAGTTGAAGGCTGGTGGAGCTCCCTCTTTTGCATCTTCTCAGGTGGAGGATAGGTTGACGCAGTGGCATGAACTGCGATCTTCCGTTGGCAGCGAGCTTCGATCACGTGAGCGCACTGTCGAGCAGCTGATGGCCTCTCTGGCGAGGAAAGACACCAGCAGAGCTGAGTTAGTGAGCTCCTTAGATTCCACTCGTGCAGAGATAGCTAGACTGAAGGAGGCCTTGGAACGCGCCGAAGAATCTGCCGCTACCATTTCTGAGGAACTGGTTGGGTTGGAGCGTTCTCGTGAATGGACACTCGACAGGCTGGGATCAGTGCAGGAGGGGTTGATGAAGCTACGACACGAAGCCGCAGAGGTTCTCAACAGTTCCGAAGATTCTGTCCGAGCTAGCCTGCAGGCGGAGTTCGAGCAGGACTATATGGACAGGCTCTCTGGTTTAGAGTCTCATATTCTTAGCCGTCGGTTGCCTTCGGACTAACGAGCTTTTGTTGTATGCTTTTGACTTGATTTATTAATAGAAAATCCGCATTTGCTTCTTTTGTGTTTTCTCTGTATCTCTTCCGAATGACAGATTTATGGGATTTTTGGCAAACCCCCAGCCATCAACGGGTTTGATGTGCCTTTACCGATTACCGTTTGAATCGGGCTAGCATGCGGATTGTCGAAATCCGTTCCGCATGTAACGTTGTGCTGAGAGAGTAAACTCTCTGAGGCTTTGTGCTATGATCTTGAATACATAGGCTTCGTCTTTCTCACGGGAATAGACTACCCGGCAACGCGTGTTAGGCGTTGACTTTGGGGTTTTTGGCAAACCCCCAGCCTTCAACGGGTTTGATATGCCTTTACCGATTACCGTTTGAATCGGGCTAGCATGCGGATTGTCGAAATCCGTTCCGCATGTAACGTTGTGCTAAAGGAATGAACTCCCTTAGACTTAATGCTACGACTTTGAATACGTAGACTTTGCCCTTGTTACGGGAATAGGCTACCCGGCAACACGTGTTAGGTGTTGACTTATCCCTACTTAGGATTCGGGATAAAATTCCCCATGCACCAAGTGCGCGGATTGGAAGTTGAAAGTTGTGTCAAAATAGGAGAGGAAGAATTTTATATTCTATCTCCCGGTGCTAAAGAGGAAGAATTTTATATTCTATCTTCAGCTGGAAAAGAAACTCGAGGTGGGATTCCCCACCCCCAGTATCTGGAAGGATGAACTGGGAATGGGATCTCCACTCCGAGCACCCGGAATGATGAACTGGGAGTGGGGTCGCCACTCCGAGCATCGGAAAGGTCCGAGGAGAGGAAGAATTTTATATTCTATCTCCCGGTGCTAAAGAGGAAGAATTTTATATTCTATCTTCAGCTGGAAAAGAAACTCGAGGTGGGATTCTCCACCCCCAGTATCTGGAAGGATGAACTGGGAGTGGGATCTCCACTCCGAGCATCGGAAAGGTCCGAGGAGAGGAAGAATTTTATATTCTATCTCCCGGTGCTAAAGAGGAAGAATTTTATATTCTATCTTCAGCTGGAAAAGAAACTCGAGGTGGGATTCTCCACCCCCAGTATCTGGAAGGATGAACTGGGAGTGGGATCTCCACTCCGAGCATCGGAAAGGTCCGAGGAGAGGAAGAATTTTATATTCTATCTCCCGGTGGAAAAGAAACGAGAGAGGAAGAATTTTATATTCTATCTCCCGTTGCCGAAGAGGAAGAATTTTATATTCTATCTTCAGGCGGAAAGGAAACTCGAGGTGGGATCTCCACCCCCAGAATCCTGCAGGATGAAACTAAGAGTGGGATCTCCACTCCGAGAATCGGAAAAGTTCGAACGACACTACCTTTTATAGGATTGGTCATTTGAACCCAAAGAACCCCTCATTCATTGAGGAGAAGACCCAATTTCAACCCTAACTTTTATAGGTTTGGTGGAAAAAGGGGACAAAGGTGGATTTTCGTTTATCGAAAAGGAGTGACTCGACTTTAGTCTTGACCATGTGTAGGCTTGACTAAGCGAGATCGGAAACAATCCTAACTTTTATAGGTTTGACTGTTTCAAGTGGACCTCTCGTTCATGGAAGGAATCGAGAGGGGATTTTGGCTTTGGTCCTAACTGTAGGAAGGTTTGACCAAACTGGAGTTTGAGATACGCCAATGACTGGCAGATGGAAATGTTGGTGGGTCCACTGTCGTTTGATTTGATCAGCGGATGGTTTGGTGAGGAAAGATTAACCTATCAGAGGATTAGATCTCATCTCACAAAAGTAACTCATAAGAGTTGGAAAATTTTGATGAGAATAAGAAGAGACATTCTGACCTTCAGAGTTCGAATGTAGAGTTCTTATTCGTCAATTCCACAATGACCGGGTTATCCCTAAGAATACCCATGTGGTATTCTTCCGGGAACTTCCCGATGCATTGGTTATCCAAAAAGATACTAAGGATAGTATCTTTTCAGGAATTTGCCGTTTATCGGCATCATGAGCCGGTTGCCGTCTTTGGTGACGAGGCGATAGGCGCCGCTCGAGTAGACTGTCTCCACTACGAATGGTCCTTCCCATTTGGGTTCGAATTTACCCTTCTTCTTGGAGTTTAGGATCATAGGCCGTTTCACAGCTAGAACCAAATCTCCTTCTTTGAAGCTTCTCTGTCGAACCTTTTTGTCAAAGGCTCGAGAGATTCTAGCTTGGTAAAACTCAATGTGTTGTTGAGCTTCGAGGCGCTCTTCATCGAGCCTCTCGAGTTCTTCGAGGCGTTTCTGATGTTGTTCTTCGGTCGACATCTGGGTTGAAAGAGCGATCCGAAGAGATGGTATTTGGATCTCCAATGGAAGAACAGCTTCACATCCGTATACCAGTGAATACGGGGTCGCTCCCGTTGGTGTGCGCACCGTGGTCCGATAGGCCCATAGAGCTGCGCCAAGCTTGTCATTCCAGTCTCGTTTGTTGGTCTTCACGATCTTTGACAAGAGTTTGATGATGGTCTTGTTGAAGGCTTCAGCTAATCCATTCGCTGTAGGATTATACGCCGTCGACGAGATGTCCTGAATTTTAAACTTTTCGCAGAACCTTATGAAGGCGTTGCTGACAAACTGAGGACCGTTGTCATGTATGATTCGTCTTGGAACACCATACCTATAGATGATGTGGTGCTTGATGAATCCAATGACGTTGCTCGTCTTAACTTCTCTGAGTGGAATTGCTTCTGCCAGGATGAACCGGTCGCCTTTGACTGACGGAGGATTTATAGGACCAACAATGTCCATTCCCCAAGTTTCGAACGGCCATGTAGGCATCGAAAATTGCCTATAGTTCTCCACAACCGGTTCAGTGTCAACGAGCGACGATGAACGTC
>NW_017973469.1:0-1743 GCF_001876935.1 Asparagus officinalis
ATATATATTAGCTAGGATAAGCAATATAAACAACAAGATATATATCCTATATGATAAAAATATATAAAGTAAGGATATATAAACTAACACAAGGGGTAAACAAACTAAACAAGATAGTGGATGAGATAAATGAGCAAAGCACAAATGGCGATATAAGATGAATGCAAAAATAAATACGCCAAAGCACACTCAAACACAATCAAATGATCACGGAGTTCGGACCTTCCGTCCTACATCTCCGCTCCCTACTCCCGGGGAGAAATCCACTATCACAACCGGGTTTTCTACGCTCACCCGAATAACGTTTACACCTCACAGTGTCGGTTTTCAACGCTCACCGAACAACGTTCACTCCTCACACTCGGTTTTCTAGTTCACCGAAAACTTCACAACACACTCGGTTTTCTAGCTCACCGAAAACCTTACAACACTCACAATGTAACAATAAATAATTTGTTCTCTCATACAACGGGAGAACTCAATTAAGCACAACTCAATGTTACAATCTCTCACAACCCTAATATACTATGTATGCAAATACTATAAGCTCAAAGTGGGTGTGTGTAACAATGAGTGAAATCAAATCTAAACTCAATATAAAACTAGCTTTAATAGAATTGATAATTAACAAATAACAAATGAAAGCTAGAGTAGTGTTTAGAAAACTTCTCAATGGAAGACAAGATGGAGAGATGGAGATTGGAGCCCAAACAAGAAGATGATCTCCTCCACTTGTGAAAACTTCTTCACAAACAAAACAAACCCTTAAACACACTTTAAACCCTTGTTTAAAACTTGTTTTAAAAACTTCTTTCTCAATGGAAGACAAGATGGAGAGATGGAGATTGGAGCCCAAACAAGAAGATGATCTCCTCCACTTGTGAAAACTTCTTCACAAACAAAACAAACCCTTAAACACACTTTAAACCCTTGTTTAAAACTTGTTTTAAAAACTTCTTAGATTGATGAAAACTGAGATCAAAGAGAGTATTTATATCCTCCAAAACCTCAGCTAAAAATCCCAAGTCAAAAGACAAAAACAGCCCCAAGCAACGGTAAGAAAACTAGCCGTTGGAAGCTGAAAAAGACCAACTCTCTGTCGCCCAGTGATGAAAGATCAAATGATCGGTCGACCGGTGCGGTCGACCGAAAACTGACATATGAAAATCTGATTTGCTAATTTTAAAATACTGTTTAAAAATATCAAATAAATTCCAAAAAATATAAAACTTTGGGGAATGATTATAGACATGATAATAAACATGCTACAGCTACTGGTTATCAGAAAGGACCTCCCAAATGAAAAATATCATCATTTTACAAAATAGTCCAAAACATGAAAATATGAGATACTTGAATTTTGATGTTTTGACATAAACCAACTTTTGAAACTTTGTGAAATGTTTTTATAGACTTAGTAAAACATGTATAAACTGATATTGAAGTCTATAAACTAAGAATACAATATTTTCACAAAATTGCATATTCTATGCAATGTTTTCAAAAACACAATAGAAAATATGAAATATGTGATTTCATATTATAAACATGAAAACTCAAAAACTATGTATGTATATATATAACTATATATATGCATAGAAAACAAAATTTATGTATATATATATAACTATATATATATACGAAGAAACCAATAAATGTGTGTGTATAGATATTGAGCTTAGAGTATATAACACACATAATATAAAATCTAAAACTACATTACCCAAGCAATCTTGATCTTCA
>NW_017973469.1:19306-21325 GCF_001876935.1 Asparagus officinalis
AATGAAATCATAAATCACAATTAAATCATATAAGAGCATAAAATCAAATCATCATTGATTTTAAAAAATCAAGAGAGGTAACCATATCTAGCTCTTGAGCTAGTAACAACCCATATAAATATTTTTAGCACCCGGTAAACAATGTTTGGGAATAAACACCCAATAAATCCGGAGGGTTATATAAATACAAACCTCTCATCAAAATCAAAACTAGGAATTATGAAAACAAAAGAATTTGACCAAAGAAAATTTGTTTTCATAAAAAGTTTCAAAGCATAATTTTCAAATAACCAAGAAAAAGGAAAAATAAGAATACTAAAATTCTTGGTTTAAGATTTAAATTTGTTTTGGTACCCAAGAACTCTTGGTACCAAAAGATTTAGGGACATGACCCCTATCATTAAAGCTCAAAGCCTTAGGGTTATGAACCCTCTTAGGCACATATGGTGCACTAACATGGTCAAAACAATATTCATTCAAATGACCCTTCCGATTGCAATTTGTGCAATGAAAGAGATCCATTTGTTTTTGTGGACCATTAGCTCGTGCACGAGAATCATTTGCAAACAAAGATTTTCTTTTAAAATTATTTTGCAAATGAGAAACATTCTTAAACAATGGTCTATTTGGAACATATTGCAATTTCGAAGCTTTTTGTATATCAAAACAAAATTTAGCAAGATGTCCAAACCTACCACAAACATGACATTTAAAAACATGTGGTCTATGAAAAACATTTGGCAATCTAGAATTCTTTTTCATGTCAAAGCAAAACTTTGCCAAATGGCCAAACCGACCACATAGATCACATTTATACACATTAGCATGCTTATGATGAGAAATAGATGCATGTGCATGTGTGTGTACATGTGATGAAGAAACTTGATGAGATGCACAAGTAGGATTAATATTCTTATGTTTTTGTGCATCATAGCAAAATTTAGCTAAATGGCCTTTACGACCACAAATGGAGCACTTGTAAACTTTGCTATACAAGTGTGCATAGTGTGTGGGTGATTTTGTAGCACTAGATTTAGCACACTTGTCCATAAGTTTCTTATGGTTATCAATGCATGTTTTTAAAGTTGAATCTAAGCATGATATGCGTTCCTTAACAAGATTCAAATCATCATTATGCACAACATCATTGATAATAGAAGTAGAGCATGTATGGTTATCAAAATCATTTCTAATAGCTACTACTTCTAGCATGACATTATCTCTTTCATGAGTTAACTTAGCAAAGTTTGAAAGCAAAGAATCATGATCCAATTTTAATTTTTTATTATTTTCTTTAAGGATCATATTTTCATTAGAAATAGTATCAAACTTAGAAGATAAAGACTGAAATAGTTTCAAACTTAGATGCTAACAACTCATGATCGGATTTCAAAATTTCATGCTTGCTTTGTAAATTAATGAAATCATTTTTAATTTGTTAAAGGCATGTAATAATTTTTCACTAGTACAAGCAAGTTCATCATTAGGTAAATCATTATCGGGTTCGAACTCGCAAACCTCACTAGGGCTATCGCCTAGTGCTCGTGTGCATGAAGCTCCTTTAGAACTTGAAGCGGGATCCTCCAAAGCTTATCGGATCACCTCCAAGTCTCCTTGATGCGCTTCTATGAATTTCCATAATGTATAAGCGCTATCAAAAGAATCAAGCTTGTTAGACATAAATGAATCAAATGCATTTAATAAAAATTCTAACATAAGCTTGTTCATAATAAACATATTTTTATCATGTTTGCTCCACTTAGATTTCTCCAACGTGGGCACAATATAAGCACAATCAATGATTTCCCATAAATCGATATTTTTAGATTGAATAAATATTTTGAATCTAAAACACCATTGAGCATAAGGGAAAACATTAAATTTAGGAGCAATACTAGAATCATAGCCTAAACAAGATGCATCATTCATATCCATAATTTATAAAAGTACGCAAGCAAGATACAAATGCAATCAAAACAAGATTAGCATAAAAAGATAACTTGGATCTTTAACTCAAGG
>NW_017973470.1:0-21292 GCF_001876935.1 Asparagus officinalis
TTTCTTTGAACGTAACATTATGACTTTCGCAATTGCAAAAACCATAACTTTGTTCAAATGTACTGTCTTGAAGTCTCGATGAGGTTCGCGTGCGCTGAAACTCGGTTCTTGATGAATTCGAATTGCTGGTGAAACCCGGCTGATTGACGAGTCTGTTTCCAAGCGAAACTTGATCGCGGCGAGTTTCGCTTGGAAGCTAAACTCAACTGTCGATTGCCTTTTGTATGAACAAATTGAGTAATTTTGAGTAATTTTGATACTGGAACAAATTGAGTAATTTTGATACTGGAATAAATTGAATACTGGAATAAATTGCAGAAGAAATTATGGCTGGAACAAATTGCCTGGAACAAATTACATAAAGTGTGATATACAATAAGGGCCTGGAACAAATTCAGTAATTTTGAGTAATTTTGATACTGGAATAAATTGCCTTTTGTATGAACAAATTGAGTAATTTTGAGTAATTTTGATACTGGAACAAATTGAGTAATTTTGATACTGGAATAAATTGAATACTGGAATAAATTGCAGAAGAAATTATGGCTGGAACAAATTGCCTGGAACAAATTACATAAAGTGTGATATACAATAAGGGCCTGGAACAAATTCAGTAATTTTGAGTAATTTTGATACTGGAATAAATTGCCTTTTGTATGAACAAATTGAGTAATTTTGAGTAATTTTGATACTGGAACAAATTGAGTAATTTTGATACTGGAATAAATTGAATACTGGAATAAATTGCAGAAGAAATTATGGCTGGAACAAATTGCCTGGAACAAATTACATAAAGTGTGATATACAATAAGGGCCTGGAACAAATTCAGTAATTTTGAGTAATTTTGATACTGGAATAAATTGCCTTTTGTATGAACAAATTGAGTAATTTTGAGTAATTTTGATACTGGAACAAATTGAGTAATTTTGATACTGGAATAAATTGAATACTGGAATAAATTGCAGAAGAAATTATGGCTGGAACAAATTGCCTGGAACAAATTACATAAAGTGTGATATACAATAAGGGCCTGGAACAAATTCAGTAATTTTGAGTAATTTTGATACTGGAATAAATTGCCTTTTGTATGAACAAATTGAGTAATTTTGAGTAATTTTGATACTGGAACAAATTGAGTAATTTTGATACTGGAATAAATTGAATACTGGAATAAATTGCAGAAGAAATTATGGCTGGAACAAATTGCCTGGAACAAATTACATAAAGTGTGATATACAATAAGGGCCTGGAACAAATTCAGTAATTTTGAGTAATTTTGATACTGGAATAAATTGCCTTTTGTATGAACAAATTGAGTAATTTTGAGTAATTTTGATACTGGAACAAATTGAGTAATTTTGATACTGGAATAAATTGAATACTGGAATAAATTGCAGAAGAAATTATGGCTGGAACAAATTGCCTGGAACAAATTACATAAAGTGTGATATACAATAAGGGCCTGGAACAAATTCAGTAATTTTGAGTAATTTTGATACTGGAATAAATTGCCTTTTGTATGAACAAATTGAGTAATTTTGAGTAATTTTGATACTGGAACAAATTGAGTAATTTTGATACTGGAATAAATTGAATACTGGAATAAATTGCAGAAGAAATTATGGCTGGAACAAATTGCCTGGAACAAATTACATAAAGTGTGATATACAATAAGGGCCTGGAACAAATTCAGTAATTTTGAGTAATTTTGATACTGGAATAAATTGCCTTTTGTATGAACAAATTGAGTAATTTTGAGTAATTTTGATACTGGAACAAATTGAGTAATTTTGATACTGGAATAAATTGAATACTGGAATAAATTGCAGAAGAAATTATGGCTGGAACAAATTGCCTGGAACAAATTACATAAAGTGTGATATACAATAAGGGCCTGGAACAAATTCAGTAATTTTGAGTAATTTTGATACTGGAATAAATTGCCTTTTGTATGAACAAATTGAGTAATTTTGAGTAATTTTGATACTGGAACAAATTGAGTAATTTTGATACTGGAATAAATTGAATACTGGAATAAATTGCAGAAGAAATTATGGCTGGAACAAATTGCCTGGAACAAATTACATAAAGTGTGATATACAATAAGGGCCTGGAACAAATTCAGTAATTTTGAGTAATTTTGATACTGGAATAAATTGCCTTTTGTATGAACAAATTGAGTAATTTTGAGTAATTTTGATACTGGAACAAATTGAGTAATTTTGATACTGGAATAAATTGAATACTGGAATAAATTGCAGAAGAAATTATGGCTGGAACAAATTGCCTGGAACAAATTACATAAAGTGTGATATACAATAAGGGCCTGGAACAAATTCAGTAATTTTGAGTAATTTTGATACTGGAATAAATTGCCTTTTGTATGAACAAATTGAGTAATTTTGAGTAATTTTGATACTGGAACAAATTGAGTAATTTTGATACTGGAATAAATTGAATACTGGAATAAATTGCAGAAGAAATTATGGCTGGAACAAATTGCCTGGAACAAATTACATAAAGTGTGATATACAATAAGGGCCTGGAACAAATTCAGTAATTTTGAGTAATTTTGATACTGGAATAAATTGCCTTTTGTATGAACAAATTGAGTAATTTTGAGTAATTTTGATACTGGAACAAATTGAGTAATTTTGATACTGGAATAAATTGAATACTGGAATAAATTGCAGAAGAAATTATGGCTGGAACAAATTGCCTGGAACAAATTACATAAAGTGTGATATACAATAAGGGCCTGGAACAAATTCAGTAATTTTGAGTAATTTTGATACTGGAATAAATTGCCTTTTGTATGAACAAATTGAGTAATTTTGAGTAATTTTGATACTGGAACAAATTGAGTAATTTTGATACTGGAATAAATTGAATACTGGAATAAATTGCAGAAGAAATTATGGCTGGAACAAATTGCCTGGAACAAATTACATAAAGTGTGATATACAATAAGGGCCTGGAACAAATTCAGTAATTTTGAGTAATTTTGATACTGGAATAAATTGCCTTTTGTATGAACAAATTGAGTAATTTTGAGTAATTTTGATACTGGAACAAATTGAGTAATTTTGATACTGGAATAAATTGAATACTGGAATAAATTGCAGAAGAAATTATGGCTGGAACAAATTGCCTGGAACAAATTACATAAAGTGTGATATACAATAAGGGCCTGGAACAAATTCAGTAATTTTGAGTAATTTTGATACTGGAATAAATTGCCTTTTGTATGAACAAATTGAGTAATTTTGAGTAATTTTGATACTGGAACAAATTGAGTAATTTTGATACTGGAATAAATTGAATACTGGAATAAATTGCAGAAGAAATTATGGCTGGAACAAATTGCCTGGAACAAATTACATAAAGTGTGATATACAATAAGGGCCTGGAACAAATTCAGTAATTTTGAGTAATTTTGATACTGGAATAAATTGCCTTTTGTATGAACAAATTGAGTAATTTTGAGTAATTTTGATACTGGAACAAATTGAGTAATTTTGATACTGGAATAAATTGAATACTGGAATAAATTGCAGAAGAAATTATGGCTGGAACAAATTGCCTGGAACAAATTACATAAAGTGTGATATACAATAAGGGCCTGGAACAAATTCAGTAATTTTGAGTAATTTTGATACTGGAATAAATTGCCTTTTGTATGAACAAATTGAGTAATTTTGAGTAATTTTGATACTGGAACAAATTGAGTAATTTTGATACTGGAATAAATTGAATACTGGAATAAATTGCAGAAGAAATTATGGCTGGAACAAATTGCCTGGAACAAATTACATAAAGTGTGATATACAATAAGGGCCTGGAACAAATTCAGTAATTTTGAGTAATTTTGATACTGGAATAAATTGCCTTTTGTATGAACAAATTGAGTAATTTTGAGTAATTTTGATACTGGAACAAATTGAGTAATTTTGATACTGGAATAAATTGAATACTGGAATAAATTGCAGAAGAAATTATGGCTGGAACAAATTGCCTGGAACAAATTACATAAAGTGTGATATACAATAAGGGCCTGGAACAAATTCAGTAATTTTGAGTAATTTTGATACTGGAATAAATTGCCTTTTGTATGAACAAATTGAGTAATTTTGAGTAATTTTGATACTGGAACAAATTGAGTAATTTTGATACTGGAATAAATTGAATACTGGAATAAATTGCAGAAGAAATTATGGCTGGAACAAATTGCCTGGAACAAATTACATAAAGTGTGATATACAATAAGGGCCTGGAACAAATTCAGTAATTTTGAGTAATTTTGATACTGGAATAAATTGCCTTTTGTATGAACAAATTGAGTAATTTTGAGTAATTTTGATACTGGAACAAATTGAGTAATTTTGATACTGGAATAAATTGAATACTGGAATAAATTGCAGAAGAAATTATGGCTGGAACAAATTGCCTGGAACAAATTACATAAAGTGTGATATACAATAAGGGCCTGGAACAAATTCAGTAATTTTGAGTAATTTTGATACTGGAATAAATTGCCTTTTGTATGAACAAATTGAGTAATTTTGAGTAATTTTGATACTGGAACAAATTGAGTAATTTTGATACTGGAATAAATTGAATACTGGAATAAATTGCAGAAGAAATTATGGCTGGAACAAATTGCCTGGAACAAATTACATAAAGTGTGATATACAATAAGGGCCTGGAACAAATTCAGTAATTTTGAGTAATTTTGATACTGGAATAAATTGCCTTTTGTATGAACAAATTGAGTAATTTTGAGTAATTTTGATACTGGAACAAATTGAGTAATTTTGATACTGGAATAAATTGAATACTGGAATAAATTGCAGAAGAAATTATGGCTGGAACAAATTGCCTGGAACAAATTACATAAAGTGTGATATACAATAAGGGCCTGGAACAAATTCAGTAATTTTGAGTAATTTTGATACTGGAATAAATTGCCTTTTGTATGAACAAATTGAGTAATTTTGAGTAATTTTGATACTGGAACAAATTGAGTAATTTTGATACTGGAATAAATTGAATACTGGAATAAATTGCAGAAGAAATTATGGCTGGAACAAATTGCCTGGAACAAATTACATAAAGTGTGATATACAATAAGGGCCTGGAACAAATTCAGTAATTTTGAGTAATTTTGATACTGGAATAAATTGCCTTTTGTATGAACAAATTGAGTAATTTTGAGTAATTTTGATACTGGAACAAATTGAGTAATTTTGATACTGGAATAAATTGAATACTGGAATAAATTGCAGAAGAAATTATGGCTGGAACAAATTGCCTGGAACAAATTACATAAAGTGTGATATACAATAAGGGCCTGGAACAAATTCAGTAATTTTGAGTAATTTTGATACTGGAATAAATTGCCTTTTGTATGAACAAATTGAGTAATTTTGAGTAATTTTGATACTGGAACAAATTGAGTAATTTTGATACTGGAATAAATTGAATACTGGAATAAATTGCAGAAGAAATTATGGCTGGAACAAATTGCCTGGAACAAATTACATAAAGTGTGATATACAATAAGGGCCTGGAACAAATTCAGTAATTTTGAGTAATTTTGATACTGGAATAAATTGCCTTTTGTATGAACAAATTGAGTAATTTTGAGTAATTTTGATACTGGAACAAATTGAGTAATTTTGATACTGGAATAAATTGAATACTGGAATAAATTGCAGAAGAAATTATGGCTGGAACAAATTGCCTGGAACAAATTACATAAAGTGTGATATACAATAAGGGCCTGGAACAAATTCAGTAATTTTGAGTAATTTTGATACTGGAATAAATTGCCTTTTGTATGAACAAATTGAGTAATTTTGAGTAATTTTGATACTGGAACAAATTGAGTAATTTTGATACTGGAATAAATTGAATACTGGAATAAATTGCAGAAGAAATTATGGCTGGAACAAATTGCCTGGAACAAATTACATAAAGTGTGATATACAATAAGGGCCTGGAACAAATTCAGTAATTTTGAGTAATTTTGATACTGGAATAAATTGCCTTTTGTATGAACAAATTGAGTAATTTTGAGTAATTTTGATACTGGAACAAATTGAGTAATTTTGATACTGGAATAAATTGAATACTGGAATAAATTGCAGAAGAAATTATGGCTGGAACAAATTGCCTGGAACAAATTACATAAAGTGTGATATACAATAAGGGCCTGGAACAAATTCAGTAATTTTGAGTAATTTTGATACTGGAATAAATTGCCTTTTGTATGAACAAATTGAGTAATTTTGAGTAATTTTGATACTGGAACAAATTGAGTAATTTTGATACTGGAATAAATTGAATACTGGAATAAATTGCAGAAGAAATTATGGCTGGAACAAATTGCCTGGAACAAATTACATAAAGTGTGATATACAATAAGGGCCTGGAACAAATTCAGTAATTTTGAGTAATTTTGATACTGGAATAAATTGCCTTTTGTATGAACAAATTGAGTAATTTTGAGTAATTTTGATACTGGAACAAATTGAGTAATTTTGATACTGGAATAAATTGAATACTGGAATAAATTGCAGAAGAAATTATGGCTGGAACAAATTGCCTGGAACAAATTACATAAAGTGTGATATACAATAAGGGCCTGGAACAAATTCAGTAATTTTGAGTAATTTTGATACTGGAATAAATTGCCTTTTGTATGAACAAATTGAGTAATTTTGAGTAATTTTGATACTGGAACAAATTGAGTAATTTTGATACTGGAATAAATTGAATACTGGAATAAATTGCAGAAGAAATTATGGCTGGAACAAATTGCCTGGAACAAATTACATAAAGTGTGATATACAATAAGGGCCTGGAACAAATTCAGTAATTTTGAGTAATTTTGATACTGGAATAAATTGCCTTTTGTATGAACAAATTGAGTAATTTTGAGTAATTTTGATACTGGAACAAATTGAGTAATTTTGATACTGGAATAAATTGAATACTGGAATAAATTGCAGAAGAAATTATGGCTGGAACAAATTGCCTGGAACAAATTACATAAAGTGTGATATACAATAAGGGCCTGGAACAAATTCAGTAATTTTGAGTAATTTTGATACTGGAATAAATTGCCTTTTGTATGAACAAATTGAGTAATTTTGAGTAATTTTGATACTGGAACAAATTGAGTAATTTTGATACTGGAATAAATTGAATACTGGAATAAATTGCAGAAGAAATTATGGCTGGAACAAATTGCCTGGAACAAATTACATAAAGTGTGATATACAATAAGGGCCTGGAACAAATTCAGTAATTTTGAGTAATTTTGATACTGGAATAAATTGCCTTTTGTATGAACAAATTGAGTAATTTTGAGTAATTTTGATACTGGAACAAATTGAGTAATTTTGATACTGGAATAAATTGAATACTGGAATAAATTGCAGAAGAAATTATGGCTGGAACAAATTGCCTGGAACAAATTACATAAAGTGTGATATACAATAAGGGCCTGGAACAAATTCAGTAATTTTGAGTAATTTTGATACTGGAATAAATTGCCTTTTGTATGAACAAATTGAGTAATTTTGAGTAATTTTGATACTGGAACAAATTGAGTAATTTTGATACTGGAATAAATTGAATACTGGAATAAATTGCAGAAGAAATTATGGCTGGAACAAATTGCCTGGAACAAATTACATAAAGTGTGATATACAATAAGGGCCTGGAACAAATTCAGTAATTTTGAGTAATTTTGATACTGGAATAAATTGCCTTTTGTATGAACAAATTGAGTAATTTTGAGTAATTTTGATACTGGAACAAATTGAGTAATTTTGATACTGGAATAAATTGAATACTGGAATAAATTGCAGAAGAAATTATGGCTGGAACAAATTGCCTGGAACAAATTACATAAAGTGTGATATACAATAAGGGCCTGGAACAAATTCAGTAATTTTGAGTAATTTTGATACTGGAATAAATTGCCTTTTGTATGAACAAATTGAGTAATTTTGAGTAATTTTGATACTGGAACAAATTGAGTAATTTTGATACTGGAATAAATTGAATACTGGAATAAATTGCAGAAGAAATTATGGCTGGAACAAATTGCCTGGAACAAATTACATAAAGTGTGATATACAATAAGGGCCTGGAACAAATTCAGTAATTTTGAGTAATTTTGATACTGGAATAAATTGCCTTTTGTATGAACAAATTGAGTAATTTTGAGTAATTTTGATACTGGAACAAATTGAGTAATTTTGATACTGGAATAAATTGAATACTGGAATAAATTGCAGAAGAAATTATGGCTGGAACAAATTGCCTGGAACAAATTACATAAAGTGTGATATACAATAAGGGCCTGGAACAAATTCAGTAATTTTGAGTAATTTTGATACTGGAATAAATTGCCTTTTGTATGAACAAATTGAGTAATTTTGAGTAATTTTGATACTGGAACAAATTGAGTAATTTTGATACTGGAATAAATTGAATACTGGAATAAATTGCAGAAGAAATTATGGCTGGAACAAATTGCCTGGAACAAATTACATAAAGTGTGATATACAATAAGGGCCTGGAACAAATTCAGTAATTTTGAGTAATTTTGATACTGGAATAAATTGCCTTTTGTATGAACAAATTGAGTAATTTTGAGTAATTTTGATACTGGAACAAATTGAGTAATTTTGATACTGGAATAAATTGAATACTGGAATAAATTGCAGAAGAAATTATGGCTGGAACAAATTGCCTGGAACAAATTACATAAAGTGTGATATACAATAAGGGCCTGGAACAAATTCAGTAATTTTGAGTAATTTTGATACTGGAATAAATTGCCTTTTGTATGAACAAATTGAGTAATTTTGAGTAATTTTGATACTGGAACAAATTGAGTAATTTTGATACTGGAATAAATTGAATACTGGAATAAATTGCAGAAGAAATTATGGCTGGAACAAATTGCCTGGAACAAATTACATAAAGTGTGATATACAATAAGGGCCTGGAACAAATTCAGTAATTTTGAGTAATTTTGATACTGGAATAAATTGCCTTTTGTATGAACAAATTGAGTAATTTTGAGTAATTTTGATACTGGAACAAATTGAGTAATTTTGATACTGGAATAAATTGAATACTGGAATAAATTGCAGAAGAAATTATGGCTGGAACAAATTGCCTGGAACAAATTACATAAAGTGTGATATACAATAAGGGCCTGGAACAAATTCAGTAATTTTGAGTAATTTTGATACTGGAATAAATTGCCTTTTGTATGAACAAATTGAGTAATTTTGAGTAATTTTGATACTGGAACAAATTGAGTAATTTTGATACTGGAATAAATTGAATACTGGAATAAATTGCAGAAGAAATTATGGCTGGAACAAATTGCCTGGAACAAATTACATAAAGTGTGATATACAATAAGGGCCTGGAACAAATTCAGTAATTTTGAGTAATTTTGATACTGGAATAAATTGCCTTTTGTATGAACAAATTGAGTAATTTTGAGTAATTTTGATACTGGAACAAATTGAGTAATTTTGATACTGGAATAAATTGAATACTGGAATAAATTGCAGAAGAAATTATGGCTGGAACAAATTGCCTGGAACAAATTACATAAAGTGTGATATACAATAAGGGCCTGGAACAAATTCAGTAATTTTGAGTAATTTTGATACTGGAATAAATTGCCTTTTGTATGAACAAATTGAGTAATTTTGAGTAATTTTGATACTGGAACAAATTGAGTAATTTTGATACTGGAATAAATTGAATACTGGAATAAATTGCAGAAGAAATTATGGCTGGAACAAATTGCCTGGAACAAATTACATAAAGTGTGATATACAATAAGGGCCTGGAACAAATTCAGTAATTTTGAGTAATTTTGATACTGGAATAAATTGCCTTTTGTATGAACAAATTGAGTAATTTTGAGTAATTTTGATACTGGAACAAATTGAGTAATTTTGATACTGGAATAAATTGAATACTGGAATAAATTGCAGAAGAAATTATGGCTGGAACAAATTGCCTGGAACAAATTACATAAAGTGTGATATACAATAAGGGCCTGGAACAAATTCAGTAATTTTGAGTAATTTTGATACTGGAATAAATTGCCTTTTGTATGAACAAATTGAGTAATTTTGAGTAATTTTGATACTGGAACAAATTGAGTAATTTTGATACTGGAATAAATTGAATACTGGAATAAATTGCAGAAGAAATTATGGCTGGAACAAATTGCCTGGAACAAATTACATAAAGTGTGATATACAATAAGGGCCTGGAACAAATTCAGTAATTTTGAGTAATTTTGATACTGGAATAAATTGCCTTTTGTATGAACAAATTGAGTAATTTTGAGTAATTTTGATACTGGAACAAATTGAGTAATTTTGATACTGGAATAAATTGAATACTGGAATAAATTGCAGAAGAAATTATGGCTGGAACAAATTGCCTGGAACAAATTACATAAAGTGTGATATACAATAAGGGCCTGGAACAAATTCAGTAATTTTGAGTAATTTTGATACTGGAATAAATTGCCTTTTGTATGAACAAATTGAGTAATTTTGAGTAATTTTGATACTGGAACAAATTGAGTAATTTTGATACTGGAATAAATTGAATACTGGAATAAATTGCAGAAGAAATTATGGCTGGAACAAATTGCCTGGAACAAATTACATAAAGTGTGATATACAATAAGGGCCTGGAACAAATTCAGTAATTTTGAGTAATTTTGATACTGGAATAAATTGCCTTTTGTATGAACAAATTGAGTAATTTTGAGTAATTTTGATACTGGAACAAATTGAGTAATTTTGATACTGGAATAAATTGAATACTGGAATAAATTGCAGAAGAAATTATGGCTGGAACAAATTGCCTGGAACAAATTACATAAAGTGTGATATACAATAAGGGCCTGGAACAAATTCAGTAATTTTGAGTAATTTTGATACTGGAATAAATTGCCTTTTGTATGAACAAATTGAGTAATTTTGAGTAATTTTGATACTGGAACAAATTGAGTAATTTTGATACTGGAATAAATTGAATACTGGAATAAATTGCAGAAGAAATTATGGCTGGAACAAATTGCCTGGAACAAATTACATAAAGTGTGATATACAATAAGGGCCTGGAACAAATTCAGTAATTTTGAGTAATTTTGATACTGGAATAAATTGCCTTTTGTATGAACAAATTGAGTAATTTTGAGTAATTTTGATACTGGAACAAATTGAGTAATTTTGATACTGGAATAAATTGAATACTGGAATAAATTGCAGAAGAAATTATGGCTGGAACAAATTGCCTGGAACAAATTACATAAAGTGTGATATACAATAAGGGCCTGGAACAAATTCAGTAATTTTGAGTAATTTTGATACTGGAATAAATTGCCTTTTGTATGAACAAATTGAGTAATTTTGAGTAATTTTGATACTGGAACAAATTGAGTAATTTTGATACTGGAATAAATTGAATACTGGAATAAATTGCAGAAGAAATTATGGCTGGAACAAATTGCCTGGAACAAATTACATAAAGTGTGATATACAATAAGGGCCTGGAACAAATTCAGTAATTTTGAGTAATTTTGATACTGGAATAAATTGCCTTTTGTATGAACAAATTGAGTAATTTTGAGTAATTTTGATACTGGAACAAATTGAGTAATTTTGATACTGGAATAAATTGAATACTGGAATAAATTGCAGAAGAAATTATGGCTGGAACAAATTGCCTGGAACAAATTACATAAAGTGTGATATACAATAAGGGCCTGGAACAAATTCAGTAATTTTGAGTAATTTTGATACTGGAATAAATTGCCTTTTGTATGAACAAATTGAGTAATTTTGAGTAATTTTGATACTGGAACAAATTGAGTAATTTTGATACTGGAATAAATTGAATACTGGAATAAATTGCAGAAGAAATTATGGCTGGAACAAATTGCCTGGAACAAATTACATAAAGTGTGATATACAATAAGGGCCTGGAACAAATTCAGTAATTTTGAGTAATTTTGATACTGGAATAAATTGCCTTTTGTATGAACAAATTGAGTAATTTTGAGTAATTTTGATACTGGAACAAATTGAGTAATTTTGATACTGGAATAAATTGAATACTGGAATAAATTGCAGAAGAAATTATGGCTGGAACAAATTGCCTGGAACAAATTACATAAAGTGTGATATACAATAAGGGCCTGGAACAAATTCAGTAATTTTGAGTAATTTTGATACTGGAATAAATTGCCTTTTGTATGAACAAATTGAGTAATTTTGAGTAATTTTGATACTGGAACAAATTGAGTAATTTTGATACTGGAATAAATTGAATACTGGAATAAATTGCAGAAGAAATTATGGCTGGAACAAATTGCCTGGAACAAATTACATAAAGTGTGATATACAATAAGGGCCTGGAACAAATTCAGTAATTTTGAGTAATTTTGATACTGGAATAAATTGCCTTTTGTATGAACAAATTGAGTAATTTTGAGTAATTTTGATACTGGAACAAATTGAGTAATTTTGATACTGGAATAAATTGAATACTGGAATAAATTGCAGAAGAAATTATGGCTGGAACAAATTGCCTGGAACAAATTACATAAAGTGTGATATACAATAAGGGCCTGGAACAAATTCAGTAATTTTGAGTAATTTTGATACTGGAATAAATTGCCTTTTGTATGAACAAATTGAGTAATTTTGAGTAATTTTGATACTGGAACAAATTGAGTAATTTTGATACTGGAATAAATTGAATACTGGAATAAATTGCAGAAGAAATTATGGCTGGAACAAATTGCCTGGAACAAATTACATAAAGTGTGATATACAATAAGGGCCTGGAACAAATTCAGTAATTTTGAGTAATTTTGATACTGGAATAAATTGCCTTTTGTATGAACAAATTGAGTAATTTTGAGTAATTTTGATACTGGAACAAATTGAGTAATTTTGATACTGGAATAAATTGAATACTGGAATAAATTGCAGAAGAAATTATGGCTGGAACAAATTGCCTGGAACAAATTACATAAAGTGTGATATACAATAAGGGCCTGGAACAAATTCAGTAATTTTGAGTAATTTTGATACTGGAATAAATTGCCTTTTGTATGAACAAATTGAGTAATTTTGAGTAATTTTGATACTGGAACAAATTGAGTAATTTTGATACTGGAATAAATTGAATACTGGAATAAATTGCAGAAGAAATTATGGCTGGAACAAATTGCCTGGAACAAATTACATAAAGTGTGATATACAATAAGGGCCTGGAACAAATTCAGTAATTTTGAGTAATTTTGATACTGGAATAAATTGCCTTTTGTATGAACAAATTGAGTAATTTTGAGTAATTTTGATACTGGAACAAATTGAGTAATTTTGATACTGGAATAAATTGAATACTGGAATAAATTGCAGAAGAAATTATGGCTGGAACAAATTGCCTGGAACAAATTACATAAAGTGTGATATACAATAAGGGCCTGGAACAAATTCAGTAATTTTGAGTAATTTTGATACTGGAATAAATTGCCTTTTGTATGAACAAATTGAGTAATTTTGAGTAATTTTGATACTGGAACAAATTGAGTAATTTTGATACTGGAATAAATTGAATACTGGAATAAATTGCAGAAGAAATTATGGCTGGAACAAATTGCCTGGAACAAATTACATAAAGTGTGATATACAATAAGGGCCTGGAACAAATTCAGTAATTTTGAGTAATTTTGATACTGGAATAAATTGCCTTTTGTATGAACAAATTGAGTAATTTTGAGTAATTTTGATACTGGAACAAATTGAGTAATTTTGATACTGGAATAAATTGAATACTGGAATAAATTGCAGAAGAAATTATGGCTGGAACAAATTGCCTGGAACAAATTACATAAAGTGTGATATACAATAAGGGCCTGGAACAAATTCAGTAATTTTGAGTAATTTTGATACTGGAATAAATTGCCTTTTGTATGAACAAATTGAGTAATTTTGAGTAATTTTGATACTGGAACAAATTGAGTAATTTTGATACTGGAATAAATTGAATACTGGAATAAATTGCAGAAGAAATTATGGCTGGAACAAATTGCCTGGAACAAATTACATAAAGTGTGATATACAATAAGGGCCTGGAACAAATTCAGTAATTTTGAGTAATTTTGATACTGGAATAAATTGCCTTTTGTATGAACAAATTGAGTAATTTTGAGTAATTTTGATACTGGAACAAATTGAGTAATTTTGATACTGGAATAAATTGAATACTGGAATAAATTGCAGAAGAAATTATGGCTGGAACAAATTGCCTGGAACAAATTACATAAAGTGTGATATACAATAAGGGCCTGGAACAAATTCAGTAATTTTGAGTAATTTTGATACTGGAATAAATTGCCTTTTGTATGAACAAATTGAGTAATTTTGAGTAATTTTGATACTGGAACAAATTGAGTAATTTTGATACTGGAATAAATTGAATACTGGAATAAATTGCAGAAGAAATTATGGCTGGAACAAATTGCCTGGAACAAATTACATAAAGTGTGATATACAATAAGGGCCTGGAACAAATTCAGTAATTTTGAGTAATTTTGATACTGGAATAAATTGCCTTTTGTATGAACAAATTGAGTAATTTTGAGTAATTTTGATACTGGAACAAATTGAGTAATTTTGATACTGGAATAAATTGAATACTGGAATAAATTGCAGAAGAAATTATGGCTGGAACAAATTGCCTGGAACAAATTACATAAAGTGTGATATACAATAAGGGCCTGGAACAAATTCAGTAATTTTGAGTAATTTTGATACTGGAATAAATTGCCTTTTGTATGAACAAATTGAGTAATTTTGAGTAATTTTGATACTGGAACAAATTGAGTAATTTTGATACTGGAATAAATTGAATACTGGAATAAATTGCAGAAGAAATTATGGCTGGAACAAATTGCCTGGAACAAATTACATAAAGTGTGATATACAATAAGGGCCTGGAACAAATTCAGTAATTTTGAGTAATTTTGATACTGGAATAAATTGCCTTTTGTATGAACAAATTGAGTAATTTTGAGTAATTTTGATACTGGAACAAATTGAGTAATTTTGATACTGGAATAAATTGAATACTGGAATAAATTGCAGAAGAAATTATGGCTGGAACAAATTGCCTGGAACAAATTACATAAAGTGTGATATACAATAAGGGCCTGGAACAAATTCAGTAATTTTGAGTAATTTTGATACTGGAATAAATTGCCTTTTGTATGAACAAATTGAGTAATTTTGAGTAATTTTGATACTGGAACAAATTGAGTAATTTTGATACTGGAATAAATTGAATACTGGAATAAATTGCAGAAGAAATTATGGCTGGAACAAATTGCCTGGAACAAATTACATAAAGTGTGATATACAATAAGGGCCTGGAACAAATTCAGTAATTTTGAGTAATTTTGATACTGGAATAAATTGCCTTTTGTATGAACAAATTGAGTAATTTTGAGTAATTTTGATACTGGAACAAATTGAGTAATTTTGATACTGGAATAAATTGAATACTGGAATAAATTGCAGAAGAAATTATGGCTGGAACAAATTGCCTGGAACAAATTACATAAAGTGTGATATACAATAAGGGCCTGGAACAAATTCAGTAATTTTGAGTAATTTTGATACTGGAATAAATTGCCTTTTGTATGAACAAATTGAGTAATTTTGAGTAATTTTGATACTGGAACAAATTGAGTAATTTTGATACTGGAATAAATTGAATACTGGAATAAATTGCAGAAGAAATTATGGCTGGAACAAATTGCCTGGAACAAATTACATAAAGTGTGATATACAATAAGGGCCTGGAACAAATTCAGTAATTTTGAGTAATTTTGATACTGGAATAAATTGCCTTTTGTATGAACAAATTGAGTAATTTTGAGTAATTTTGATACTGGAACAAATTGAGTAATTTTGATACTGGAATAAATTGAATACTGGAATAAATTGCAGAAGAAATTATGGCTGGAACAAATTGCCTGGAACAAATTACATAAAGTGTGATATACAATAAGGGCCTGGAACAAATTCAGTAATTTTGAGTAATTTTGATACTGGAATAAATTGCCTTTTGTATGAACAAATTGAGTAATTTTGAGTAATTTTGATACTGGAACAAATTGAGTAATTTTGATACTGGAATAAATTGAATACTGGAATAAATTGCAGAAGAAATTATGGCTGGAACAAATTGCCTGGAACAAATTACATAAAGTGTGATATACAATAAGGGCCTGGAACAAATTCAGTAATTTTGAGTAATTTTGATACTGGAATAAATTGCCTTTTGTATGAACAAATTGAGTAATTTTGAGTAATTTTGATACTGGAACAAATTGAGTAATTTTGATACTGGAATAAATTGAATACTGGAATAAATTGCAGAAGAAATTATGGCTGGAACAAATTGCCTGGAACAAATTACATAAAGTGTGATATACAATAAGGGCCTGGAACAAATTCAGTAATTTTGAGTAATTTTGATACTGGAATAAATTGCCTTTTGTATGAACAAATTGAGTAATTTTGAGTAATTTTGATACTGGAACAAATTGAGTAATTTTGATACTGGAATAAATTGAATACTGGAATAAATTGCAGAAGAAATTATGGCTGGAACAAATTGCCTGGAACAAATTACATAAAGTGTGATATACAATAAGGGCCTGGAACAAATTCAGTAATTTTGAGTAATTTTGATACTGGAATAAATTGCCTTTTGTATGAACAAATTGAGTAATTTTGAGTAATTTTGATACTGGAACAAATTGAGTAATTTTGATACTGGAATAAATTGAATACTGGAATAAATTGCAGAAGAAATTATGGCTGGAACAAATTGCCTGGAACAAATTACATAAAGTGTGATATACAATAAGGGCCTGGAACAAATTCAGTAATTTTGAGTAATTTTGATACTGGAATAAATTGCCTTTTGTATGAACAAATTGAGTAATTTTGAGTAATTTTGATACTGGAACAAATTGAGTAATTTTGATACTGGAATAAATTGAATACTGGAATAAATTGCAGAAGAAATTATGGCTGGAACAAATTGCCTGGAACAAATTACATAAAGTGTGATATACAATAAGGGCCTGGAACAAATTCAGTAATTTTGAGTAATTTTGATACTGGAATAAATTGCCTTTTGTATGAACAAATTGAGTAATTTTGAGTAATTTTGATACTGGAACAAATTGAGTAATTTTGATACTGGAATAAATTGAATACTGGAATAAATTGCAGAAGAAATTATGGCTGGAACAAATTGCCTGGAACAAATTACATAAAGTGTGATATACAATAAGGGCCTGGAACAAATTCAGTAATTTTGAGTAATTTTGATACTGGAATAAATTGCCTTTTGTATGAACAAATTGAGTAATTTTGAGTAATTTTGATACTGGAACAAATTGAGTAATTTTGATACTGGAATAAATTGAATACTGGAATAAATTGCAGAAGAAATTATGGCTGGAACAAATTGCCTGGAACAAATTACATAAAGTGTGATATACAATAAGGGCCTGGAACAAATTCAGTAATTTTGAGTAATTTTGATACTGGAATAAATTGCCTTTTGTATGAACAAATTGAGTAATTTTGAGTAATTTTGATACTGGAACAAATTGAGTAATTTTGATACTGGAATAAATTGAATACTGGAATAAATTGCAGAAGAAATTATGGCTGGAACAAATTGCCTGGAACAAATTACATAAAGTGTGATATACAATAAGGGCCTGGAACAAATTCAGTAATTTTGAGTAATTTTGATACTGGAATAAATTGCCTTTTGTATGAACAAATTGAGTAATTTTGAGTAATTTTGATACTGGAACAAATTGAGTAATTTTGATACTGGAATAAATTGAATACTGGAATAAATTGCAGAAGAAATTATGGCTGGAACAAATTGCCTGGAACAAATTACATAAAGTGTGATATACAATAAGGGCCTGGAACAAATTCAGTAATTTTGAGTAATTTTGATACTGGAATAAATTGCCTTTTGTATGAACAAATTGAGTAATTTTGAGTAATTTTGATACTGGAACAAATTGAGTAATTTTGATACTGGAATAAATTGAATACTGGAATAAATTGCAGAAGAAATTATGGCTGGAACAAATTGCCTGGAACAAATTACATAAAGTGTGATATACAATAAGGGCCTGGAACAAATTCAGTAATTTTGAGTAATTTTGATACTGGAATAAATTGCCTTTTGTATGAACAAATTGAGTAATTTTGAGTAATTTTGATACTGGAACAAATTGAGTAATTTTGATACTGGAATAAATTGAATACTGGAATAAATTGCAGAAGAAATTATGGCTGGAACAAATTGCCTGGAACAAATTACATAAAGTGTGATATACAATAAGGGCCTGGAACAAATTCAGTAATTTTGAGTAATTTTGATACTGGAATAAATTGCCTTTTGTATGAACAAATTGAGTAATTTTGAGTAATTTTGATACTGGAACAAATTGAGTAATTTTGATACTGGAATAAATTGAATACTGGAATAAATTGCAGAAGAAATTATGGCTGGAACAAATTGCCTGGAACAAATTACATAAAGTGTGATATACAATAAGGGCCTGGAACAAATTCAGTAATTTTGAGTAATTTTGATACTGGAATAAATTGCCTTTTGTATGAACAAATTGAGTAATTTTGAGTAATTTTGATACTGGAACAAATTGAGTAATTTTGATACTGGAATAAATTGAATACTGGAATAAATTGCAGAAGAAATTATGGCTGGAACAAATTGCCTGGAACAAATTACATAAAGTGTGATATACAATAAGGGCCTGGAACAAATTCAGTAATTTTGAGTAATTTTGATACTGGAATAAATTGCCTTTTGTATGAACAAATTGAGTAATTTTGAGTAATTTTGATACTGGAACAAATTGAGTAATTTTGATACTGGAATAAATTGAATACTGGAATAAATTGCAGAAGAAATTATGGCTGGAACAAATTGCCTGGAACAAATTACATAAAGTGTGATATACAATAAGGGCCTGGAACAAATTCAGTAATTTTGAGTAATTTTGATACTGGAATAAATTGCCTTTTGTATGAACAAATTGAGTAATTTTGAGTAATTTTGATACTGGAACAAATTGAGTAATTTTGATACTGGAATAAATTGAATACTGGAATAAATTGCAGAAGAAATTATGGCTGGAACAAATTGCCTGGAACAAATTACATAAAGTGTGATATACAATAAGGGCCTGGAACAAATTCAGTAATTTTGAGTAATTTTGATACTGGAATAAATTGCCTTTTGTATGAACAAATTGAGTAATTTTGAGTAATTTTGATACTGGAACAAATTGAGTAATTTTGATACTGGAATAAATTGAATACTGGAATAAATTGCAGAAGAAATTATGGCTGGAACAAATTGCCTGGAACAAATTACATAAAGTGTGATATACAATAAGGGCCTGGAACAAATTCAGTAATTTTGAGTAATTTTGATACTGGAATAAATTGCCTTTTGTATGAACAAATTCAGGGTTTTCTTTGTGATAATCAGGGTTTTATTTGTGAGGGTTTTCTTTGTGATTCTTGTACCTCTTGAAGGAAAACTGGACCACAACCAATTGTACTGTAACCTATTCAAATTAGAGACCTAATTAGAGATATATGTGCTGACAATTTATTCCAGTTGTTGAAAGAACTTTTGATATGTTAAATAAACCAAGTTGTTGAGAATTATACATGTTGTGAAGTTGATACTGGAATAAATTGAGTAATTTTGATGGTAGGTGTGATATACATTACATAAAGTGAGATAAATTGCCTGGAACAAATTATGGCTGAGATAAATTGCAGAAGAAAAAAGTCCACAAGTATGAGTGAGTCATTTTCTAAGAAGGAAAAGTTAAATTGACTTTTTGCATGAATAAAATCTTGTTTATGGTATGTTTGTTGCAGATAAAAGATGAAGAACTTTTCGGAAGAGTTCAGTAGAGAAGAAGATGAGGGTTTAGTTGAAAGAAGATGTTATTGTGGGTTAATTTGCAGAATATCGATGTGCAAGCAAGGACGCAATAAGGGCTTCGAATTTTATGGATGCCCGAGATACAAGGGACCTAATCAAAAGGGTTGCGACTTCTTCGAATGGGTGGGTGATACCAAGAACATCACAAAAAGGCTGGAAAAGCTGGAAAAAAATGTAGAGGCATTGAATAAAATGCTGAAGGATGTAATTTTATATTTAAAAGTTATTATTATCGTTGTCCTGATATTGTTGCTCTGTGTTATAGCCAAATGACTGAGCAACTTGTAGGAATGTTTCTTCGTGTTTGTATCAGTTTCATGATGTTTTTCTTGCTTCTGTAATTGTGTTGCTGTGTTGGTGTGATGGACATATTGTTGCTCCATTTTCTAAAATTTTGTTATAGTCAAAGGCCTGAGCAACTTATAGGAATGTTTGTCTTTTGTTACTGAAGTTTGTATGAATTTTGTTACTGAAGTTTGTAATGGACATATTGTTGGTAGATAGTACAGCATCTCCAAGCTTTGTTTACATACAGCATCTTATCTCAAAGCTGGTAGTAGTACACAATGGAACCCATCTTGCTTATTTCATGGTATATATTGGTAGATATATTTCATGGTATATATCTTGCTTATCTCAAAGCTGGTAGTAGTACACAATGGAACCCATCTTGTTACATCTTGTTTACATACAGCATCTTATCTCCAAGCTTTGTTTACGTCAGCTTTACAAGGAAATGAATGAACTCCAAAAACTTTGTAAACACCAGACGAGCAAGAGCATAAGATCAGGTTGTGGAGGGAAGCCGCACAAGATCAGGTTGTGGAGGAGCAGCAGCTAGAGCATAAGGAAGTCTTGAAGACGAGCAATGTAAAAACTTTGTAAACAACAGACTTTTTGTATCACTTTTTATAACTGCAGTTTGTATCAGTTTCAGGACTGCGTGGCAATGTAAAAACTTGTAAACAGCAGACAACCAAAACTGTTAATATGTGCAAGGTTGTGACATACTCCAAAACATGAGGAGACACCAGCTCAAAAAAAAAAAAAAACATTTGCATCACCACAAAACATGAGGAGACACCAGCTCCAAAAAAAAAAAAATCATATCACATAAAAGGACAC
>NW_017973471.1:0-21292 GCF_001876935.1 Asparagus officinalis
AACCTTTGACGAATCAAAACCCTAAGGGTCAATGCCGGTCAACGCGTAACCCTAGGTCAACCCCAGTCAGCGGGTTGCAACAAAAGTCAATGTTTGAGGATAAAAATCCACACCAGTCAACGCATGACGATCCAAAACCCTAGGGTGGACGCCGGTCAACGCGTAACCCTAGGTCAACCCCAGTCAACGGGTTGCACCAAAAGTCAACCTTTGATGAATCAAAACCCTAAGGGTCAACGCCGGTCAACGCGTAACCCTAGGTCAACGCCAGTCAACGCGTTGCAACAAAAGTCAACGTTCGAGGATAAAAATCCACACCAATTAACGTTTGGCGATTCGAAACCCTAAGGGTCAACGCCGGTCAACGCGTAACCCTAGGTCAACGCCAGTCAACGCGTTGCAACAAAGGTCAATGTTTGACGAATCAAAACCCTAAGGGTCAATGCCGGTCAGCGCATAACCCTAGGTCAACGCCGGTCAACGCGTTGCGACAAAAAGTCAACACACGGTGATCCAAAACCCTAAGCCAGCATAATGTGGCGGAGGTAGTTCAAAGTCAACTCAATGACACTAGCCAAATTCAATCCACCAGCTGCAAACTCGAGACTCCGACTACGGCCAAGCGATAAACGCAGCGCCGGAAGAACCTCGGCTATTCGTCAAAGCATCGAATAGACCGAAAATCGAAGGAGCCAAGAGTTGAAGCTAACCACAGGTCCTGAGGCCGACTGAAGGCCAGACCAATCACATCCAAAGTATTCCAGCCTCTTCTATAAAAGAAACGAGTCAGGAACACTTTGGAGGGGGTATCTGTAGGCATCGAAAACTGCCTATAGTTCTCCACAACCGGTTCAGTGTTAACGAACGACAATGAACATCACCATCCGACCCACATGAACGATTGAAGTGAATCGACGAGTTACGTGAGCAGATAGGACTTCGGAATCACGAAGACCCGGACCAATCGGGAACCCGGCACTGTTCACAAAAAGGACAACGCCCTTCATGCCTCGACCACTCTACAGATAATCCAATCACCAGAGCAGGTCAAACTCTTCGTCGCGCATCCAACGCACCCGGAATCACTCAAATCCGAATCCGGACGACGAATCAACCGCGAGACCAACAAAACACCTAAACGGAGTCTCGGCAAGCTCGAAACACCCGAGGGGTGTCTTGGCAAAACCAAGACACCCCAGGGGTGTCTCGGCCTTGGCCGATGTCTCGGATTTTTGGAGACACCCCAAGGGTGTCCCAGATCTGTGCGGACACCCCTGGGGTGTCCTAGATCTGTGCGGACGCCCCCCCTCTTGTTTTCCTATAAATAGGACCCCCTTACCTCATTTGGAATGATCTGGATTTTTGGAGAGCCTCGGCGAAGCCCTGCTGCAGCAAACACTGATCGAGCACTTCAACCGAGGAGGAGAGGTCTAAATCAGCCTTCATCACCCGTTCTCATCCTTCCTTAGTATTAGCCTTTAGCGTTAATACTAAGAAGAGCTATTACCTCGCTTTAGCCGAGGTATACGCTTAGAACTTCTAGATCTCACGCGGATCGACGAAGTTCTGTCCGATATTTCTGGATTAGAAGTTTCTAGATCTCACGCGGATCGACGAAACTCTGTCCGATTTATCCGGACCGGATCTGATTGCCCCGGTGGTCCACGGATATCAACATCCCCGTCACAGGCCAAAGACCCACGCAAGCGAGACCGCACCAAAACGGGATCTCGTGTTTATTTTCGATAAAGTTGTAATCTTTGTTTTAGTTGCATTCTTGTTGTAACGTTTGAAGTTGTAACAGATTCAAAAGCAATGAAAACACCGACTTTCACCGAAAACAAGCTGGCGACCACAGTGGGAGCCAACGGCATCGCAACCGACGCCGTCGTGACGCAACCGGCCCTCAAGATCCGGGTGAACGAAGAGGTCGAGTACGAGTT
Source organism: Asparagus officinalis (assembly GCF_001876935.1). NCBI lineage: Eukaryota > Viridiplantae > Streptophyta > Magnoliopsida > Asparagales > Asparagaceae > Asparagus > Asparagus officinalis. The sequence continues at coordinate 1,944 of NW_017973471.1, forward strand.
CGACCAGCAGAAGTACGAAGAATACCTCTCTTCCTCCTCCTCCAGATCCGCCTCTCCAAGTAGGCGAAAGAAGGCATCCTCCTCCAGAGTCGTTCGTGGGACCCTCGGCTCAAAGACCCAAGATCCCTTAGCCATCGCTGCACTTGCACCACGTGGCGACTCCGCGTTGCCCAACGTGGTCAAGATCGCAGATCTGGGCTCCTCCCCTAAGAAGGTGGCTACTGAAGGCGCTCCAGCTATATCAAAGAGGGCACTCCAAAGGCGGCGTCAACGTCTTGCTCGTCAAATGGCCAAGGCTTTGGAGCCTATGGATGGGGTCCGCTACAGCGAAGATCTCAAAGCGAGACAACGCCAAGAGCAACAAAGGTATATAACCAGCCCCTCCTCTCAAGCAGGAACAAACAAGTGGGTGCGTGTTACAAGGAACCGCTCCACTCTTGAAGAGAGAATCAGGAAGCGCCGTGCACTCCTTGCGCATGCCCGAGCTCTCTTGAAGAAAGCAGAGGAGATGCAAAAAGAAGAGGCGGTCAAGACTCCGCCAAAACTCAAACAGACGTGGGTGCTAAAGGCGAACCCAACGCCTAAGACAAAAGTGAAAGAAGTTGCTGCCCAACCTTCACCAAGGCCAAATCCTGTTCCCCTTACCCCGGCACCTCCGGTAGGGTCAGGTATGAAAACAGACCCTTCAACCTCCAAGGTTCCTGTGAAAGGTCGCCTCGGTCCCTTACCAGGGAATCGAGGTAAAGTACCTATCAAGGAGCGCTTGGGTCCATTGAAAGGTCACCAAGTTTCAAATCAAACTGGGGGTCGAATTAATCCCCCCACGAAAGATGAGAAAGGGAAAGCCCCTATCACCGACCGCATCGGATTGCGAGTCGAAATACAAGAGCCCGTTCAATTTTTATGTTCACAAAAACGTAAACTTGAACGGGCCACTTTTGAGAAAACTAACAAAACATCCCATGCCAAAAGGGAAGCACACTCATCCGAGGATGATGGTGTTTTACCAAGGAGCACATGCCAACACTCTATAGGTTGCTCCAGTTACCAAGCTGATGAGCTGTACTATAGAGCTGGTGGTATGGGGAAATCTCGAAAGAAGTATGTGCAGGACATGGAGTCTCGCTGCCCGTGCGCCAACATAATCAAGGCAGTGCTGTCAGAATGCTCTTGTGCTCAAACCCCAAGGAGAATTTCAGTATTTGACAGAATTTCCACCGGAACGTCTGAAGCTAAGCCTAGGCGTTTCCAGCGAAGAAGAAGGATAGTCAAAGACAGAGAATTCCCGAAGGTCACCATCAACATGGCCAGCAAAGGAGCATCGACAGGGGACAATCCCGAGTCAATCCCGTTGGTACCCTGGTATCTAACTCACCTACAGTCCGGAACCATTACACGAGGGACTTATGGTAGGGTTCGGACGAGATTACCATCAGAAGATGAAGCATCAGATGCCGGCTCCGCAATTGCTTCGGACAACACGGTATCCAGCGAGGGACAACCCCGCGAGGTACTCATGATCAGTGCCGAGCAGATGAACAAAATGCTTGAAGACGCCCTAGCTCGGCAGAAAGAAGCTTTCAAATTCGAGATGGAAATGACCCTACAGCGGATGAGGGAGATGCACGATCAGCAACTCGCAGCTTTGACAACTCATCAAGAGGAGCCCACTCGACCCAATCATCAGAACCAAGAAGAGAATGAACGGGAAGGGAATAATGTCATCATTCCCCCTGTCAACAACGACAACGGAAGTGGTCCGGTAGATGATAATGCCAAAGAAGACCACATTACCTCTCCCCAAAACCACTCGAAAATAGAAACGAGTGAAGACAAAAAGATGAAAGACTTGGAGAGCAAAATCAATGCATTGATGAATGCTCAAGAGGTAAAAAGGTCAGGTATACCGTGTCCATATCCGAGGGAGTGGGAATCAATTCCATATCCGGCAAAGTTCAATCTCATTAACTTTACGCCGTTTGATGGAAAGGGTTCCCCTACCCAACATTTAATCTATTTCAAGTCTCACCTAGGAACAATCTCCGGCAACGAACCCTTGATGGTACGGTCATTCGTTGGCACTCTTCGCGGAGCGGCCTTCGATTGGTATCGTCGCCTCAAGCCGGGGAGCATCGGCAGTTGGGACGACATGGAAGACATGTTCTTGACGAACTTCTTTGATGATGACACTGAGGTCTCGATCAGCACTCTGTTTGAGGAGAAACAGAAAAATGGTGAGACAGTCGAAAACTTTGTGAAAAGGTTTCGAAATAAAGCAATGAATTGCAGAGACCCGGTCAGCGAAGATTTCATCCTCGAGACCTGTCACAACAATCTCACCTTGGATATCCTTGAATCTATGGGAACGGCGCCATCAAAGACCTGGAAGGACCTGAAGGTGCGAGGGGAAAGAGCCGAACGATTCATCAAAAGGAAGAAGGCGGAAAGGGGCCAAATACCAAATAACGCTCCGCAACCGAACTTCACCCCTAGGGGTAAAGGAAAAGCGCATGCGAACGCCGTGAACGCAAATCAAACGTTCGAGGTGCAAGCGCAACCGCAGCAGCAGCAGCAGCAAAAGGCACCTCAACAACCAAGGTGGCAACAACAAACCCCGAGGCCGAAAGCTTCGGAGCCAAAGTTCCCGAAAGTTTATTCATTCAGAGAGGACGAAGTTCCTGGGATCTTCAAATACCTCGTGGAGAATAATAAAATCAAATTGCCTCCAGTTCAGGATCAGGAAGATGCCAAGAGGATTAATGATCCGAAGTACTGTGCATTCCACAGAGCGGTGCACCACCCCACCAAGGTATGCTATGCTCTTAAGGACAAGATCCAGGCTCTCATCGACGTCGGGGTCATCACAATGAAGCAGCCAAAGGAGAAGAAAGTGGGTGCGAATGCAGTCACGATTGGCTTCGGCTCCTTTCCCGTGAGCCAGTTCCAGCTTGAGCCGGTAATAAAAGCAGCAGTGAAGACGGTGAACGATGATCCTCACAAGCAGCGCCAGAAAGGACTCGTGCCACACACAGCCCCTAATGGCGAGATTCTTTGGGTTCATCCAGATCTGATCGGAGACGAACAGTGGACTGGGACCTCTTCCAAGAAGAAATCAAAAGGGAAAGGCAGATCTTGTTATGGGGTGTCCGCTATTCCAGGAAGGGACGATGACAGAATTCCGGCCTTCCCACTTTCTGAAGATGAGCAGGAAACATTCGCCACTCGGAGCGGGAACGAGTACCACTACAAGTACCCGGATGCTTCCGAGCAATTAGGTACCAACACTCCTCCGTCCAAAACGTTGGCAGAACTGGGAATAGCAGCAATTCCCCCGACGCCTATAGCCGCGGAAAGAGTCCAACAGAAGGAGAAAGGAAAAGAGCCTTTACGCCAGGAGACCCAAAACCCGAGGCAGTCTCGATTCAATCATCCGATTGGAAGAGACAAACCGGGGAATGCGAGCTCTCCACCTCATTTCGACATCATGGCGCAATTAGCCAATATCCCGGCTAGGATAACCCTTTACGAGTTATTGCGCCTGTCCAAGGATACAAGGAAAGCATTACAGGAGGCTTTGAGCGATTCAGAAGCTTTTCTAACTCGGATCAAGCCATCCCCTGAAGGGCCAGAGCCATCAGCTCAGCATTGCAACCTAGCGGCGCATCATTTCCCATGCATCTCCTTCACTAAAGAGGATATGCAAACAAAGAACTCGAAGCATGATCGGCCCTTGTACTTCACCGGGCACATTGGCTCCAGCATGGTCAACCGGATCCAAGTTGATCCGGGTTCCGCTGTTAGCATAATGCCATTCCGATTGATGCATCATCTCGGAATCCCGACGAGTAAATTAGCCTCCACTGGCACTACGATTTATGGATTCAACACCAGCGGGTCTAGACCCTTGGGGAAGATCCGAATCAAGTGCCAGATCGGAGATTTAAAATCAGAAGTTACTTGTTATGTCATCGATGCAGAAACGTCCTATAACTTACTGTTGGGTCGACCTTGGATCCACGGTAACCTTATAGTTCCGTCAACTCTGCATCAATGCCTCAAGTACATAGACTTGAATAACGAAGTCAAGACGGTGGTCGCGGATAAGCAACCGTTTAAGGGATTGGAAAACTATTTCACCGATTCCCTTCTATACGGCGCTGAATCCGATACTGAATCACCGGCCCAAGGAACGGACAGCGGAGATGAAGCTGATACCGAAACTGGGCTTGATTACGATGGTGGTTTTGTACTTAATGACATTGTACCCATTGTAATCAATCTTGATGATGAAGAATCATCGGAGAATAGTTGTAATTGGCAACTTGCCGAAGAACTATCAATAAACGATGATTTAGAGTATTCGATGTGTCTTGATGACGTCACTAAAGAGCTTTGTGATAATCCTGACCTGCATATGCCTCTTCAGTCATTTTGTCTGACGAAAAAGCAGGTACAAGATCCATGCGGAGCGACGCTTGTCATCCCCGCGGGAAAATGGAGTGGAAAAGAAGTCGTCTACGGCAAAGGAAAAGAAGCTCCGACACCCGATCACTTCTTAGAAGAAGAAGAAGATGAAGATAAACCTGCTCCTCATCTATTCAGATATGACGCAAAAGCGCGCGATATGATGGAAAAGTATGGGTATGACTTCACACTCGGAGAAGGTCTTTTCTTTGGTCGAGGCCCACGAGTTCCACCTCGAATGGCCTATGTACCGAAGGGAAAACCCGATGATTATTATCGCTATAAAAGAGGTCTCGGCTACGTCTCCTCATCCGACGACGAATGTTGCTGGCAAATCATTGATCAGATCGCTAACAAGGCTAGAAACGGGTACTCTTCCGACTCTTCGGCTGGGGGTTCCGACACTAGCCTTGGCGAGACGTTCAAAAGGTTGATGTCAAATATGGTCACGGTCGATCCTACCGCAATAGAGGAAGACGACCAGATGCCAACATGGGAAGATCCTTGGGTTCACCACCTAAACATGCAGTATGGTGATAGGTTCGAGCAAAGAGAGCCTCCTACCGAAGATCAAGTACTCCAGGTGAATATGGGAACTGAGGAAAATCCTAAACCGATATTCATTAGCGATAGTCTTCTACCCGATGAGAAAGAAGAGTTAATCTCTCTTATCAAGGAGTACATTGACGTGTTCGCCTGGAATTATGAAGACATGCCAGGACTCGACCCGAACGTAGCAGTACATCGTCTCAATATCAAGATGGATGCCAAACCAGTCAAACAACAACAAAGACGGTTTCGTCCGCAAATGATGGAGGCGATCGAATCCGAGGTCAAGAAGCTTATTGACTCGGGCTTCGTTCGAGAGGAGCAACATCCAGAATGGCTAGCCAATATTGTCCCAGTCCTTAAGAAGAACGGGAAAGTCAGGATTTGTATCGACTTTCGGGATCTCAACACTGCTTGCCCAAAAGATGATTTTCCCCTCCCCATCACGGATGTCATCATCGACAATACGTGTGGGTTCGAGAGGATGTCTTTCATGGATGGTTTCTCTGGTTATAACCAGATAAAGATGCATCCGGATGATGAAAAGCACACCGCATTCAGAACGCCCCTCGGTGTCTTCTGTTACACAGTTATGCCCTTCGGCTTAAAGAACGCAGGTGCTACATATCAACGAGCTATGTCAAAGATCTTTCAGGATCATCTCCGAAAGACTGTTGAATGCTACGTAGATGATCTGGTCGTGAAAAGTCGTGATAAAAAGGATCACATCAAAGACTTAAAGACCATGTTCGACTTAATGCGAGCCCATCAGTTGAAGATGAATCCTACCAAGTCTTTCCTCGGAATGTCGAGTGGAAAATTCCTGGGATTCGTCGTCACCACCAAAGGTATCCACATCGATCCTGATAAGGTAAAGGCGATCAATGAATTACAACCTCCGAGAAACCTCAGGGAGCTCAGAGGATTGCAGGGGCGATTGGCTTATATCCGTCGGTTCATTTCGAACCTCTCAGGAAAATGCCAGCCATTCTCCAAGCTCGCAAAGAAGGGCGTATCATTTGTATGGGATGAAGCTTGTCAGAAAGCATTCGAGAGCATTAAAGAATATCTCTCAAAACCTCCCGTACTCGTTGCACCGAAATCGGGCAAACCGTTCTTGATTTATGTCAAGGCGACGAGCCATTCATTAAGTGCATTGCTTGCACAAGATGACGATAACGGTCACGAGCAGGCAGTGTATTACTTGAGCCGAACCATGGTGGGCGCCGAGTCTCGATATCCTATGATTGAGAGGGAATGCCTCGCCTTGGTGTTCGCCATTCAGAAGATGCGACATTATCTGGTCGGGCAGACCATTTACGTCATCTCTAAAGTTAATCCGGTTCGAGTATTCATGACTCAACCCGCTTCCATGAGCTGGCGGTTAGCAAAATGGGCCTTACTCTTGTCCCAATACGACTTGCATTTCAAGCAACAGAAGTCGGTCAAAGGACAGGCCATATGCGATCTCCTCGCAGCTAATCCAACTACGGATCCTGCCGAGATATACGACGACCTACCTGATGAAACCCACGAGGTCAACGCAACTTCACACCAACAAGTGTGGCGTTTATACTTCGATGGCGCCTCTCGAGCAGCTCTTGTCACAGATACTCCTGGACGTTCTAAGGTCTCCTCCGGGGTTGGAGTGGTCTTAGTTTCCCCAGGAAAACACGTGATGCCCCGAGCCTATTCATTAACCAAGCCATGTTCAAATAATGTGGCAGAGTATAATGCACTGATTATTGGACTCAACTTCGCTAAGGAGCTGGGGGTTGAGTATCTCGAAGCCTTCGGCGATTCTCAACTAATAGTCAAGCAAGTCCAAGGAGAATATGAAGTCCGAAGTCAGGATTTAATTCCATACCATAAGATGGCAGTGGAGATAGCGGAATCATTTGAAGGATTCTTCATCGAACATATTCCACGGCTACAGAATACCTATGCAGATGCGTTGGCCGCATTGGCCGTGTCACTAGCGCAGCCTCCCGAAACAGAGCAGTTTGTTACGGTAAGAACTCACCAACTCCTAGTGCCGCTTTACAGTGAAGATGCCGAGGAAGAAGAAGTTCAAGAGGTACACGCTACTCAAATCGAGTTCGAACCACGAGATTGGCGTTTCCCCATCATCGACTACGTCTTGCATGGAATCTTGCCAGAAGATGTGAAGGAAAGAGAGTCAATCCGGCGAAGAGCACCCAGATTCTACTACAATACAGAGAATCGAACGCTATACCGCAGGGGGTACGATGGGCTGATATTGCGTTGCCTATCAACCAAAGAAGCCCAAGAAGTGCTTAGAGAGGCACATGAAGGGGAGTGTGGCGCGCACGAGCCTGGCCCCAAGCTTTATGATCGCATCAGAAGAATGGGATATTTCTGGCCTCACATGATGAGCGAAGCAATCACATATGCCCGGAAGTGTCATGCGTGTCAAGTACATGCGAATTATATGCACCAACCTCCGGAGCATCTGCATCCCTCGGTAACATCTTGGCCGTTCGAGACTTGGGGAATGGACATTGTTGGTCCTATAAATCCCCCTTCGATCAAAGGCGACCGGTTCATCCTGGCGATTACCGATTACTTCTCCAAATGGGCTGAAGCAATTCCACTCAGAGAAGTTAAGACGAGCAACGTCATTGGATTCATCAAGCACCACATCATTTACAGGCATGGTGTTCCAAGACGAATCATACATGACAATGGTCCTCAGTTTGTCAGCAACGCCTTCATAAGGTTCTGCGAAAAATTCAAAATTCAGGACATCTCATCAACGGCTTATAATCCCACAGCAAATGGATTAGCTGAAGCCTTCAACAAGACTATCATAAAACTTTTGTCAAAGCTTGTGAAAAGTAACAAGCGAGATTGGGATGACAAGCTCGGTGCAGCACTATGGGCCTATCGTACCACGGTACGTACACCAACCGGTGCAACCCCGTATTCATTAGTATATGGATGTGAAGCCGTTCTCCCTTTGGAAGTTCAAATTCCATCTCTTCGGATCGCCCTTACAACCCAAATGACGACCGAAGAACAGCATCAAAAGCGCCTCGAAGAACTCGAGATGCTCGATGAAAAGCGCCTGGAGGCTCAACAGCATATCGAGTTCTACCAAGCCAGAATTTCTCGAGCCTTCGACAAAAAGGTTCGACAAAGGAGTTTTAAGGAAGGGGATTTGGTCTTAACTGAAAGACATCCTATGAACCTGAGCTCCAAGAAGAAGGGCAAGTTCGAGCCCAAATGGGAAGGACCGTTCGTAGTAGAAACAGTCTACTCAAACGGCGCCTATCGCCTAGTCACCAAAGATGGTGATCGGCTGATGATGCCAATAAATGGCAAATTCCTGAAGAGGTACTATCCTTAGCACCTTTCAGAAGGAGCTGATGTATCGGGAAGTTCCCGGAAGAATACCACATTGGGGTATTCTTAGGGATAACCTGGTCGGTATAAGAGAGATGAACAAGAAGTCCACATTCGAACCCCGAATGTTCTAGTTTGTCAGACTCTAACCCTCATCAGATGAGATCCAATCATTCGAGGGATTAATTTTCCCTCACAAAACTTTCATTGGTGTTCGATTACTCATAGTCTTCGCCACACATTCCTCACTCGGTCAAACCTTACGACAGTTAGGACCAAAGCCAAAGTCCCCTCTCGATTCCTTCAACGAACGAGAGGTCCACAAATCGGGCGGTCAAACTTTCACGTAGTTGTGATCGTTCCAAATTTCCCACTTGGTCAAACCTTACGACAGTTAGGACCAAAGCCAAAGTCCCCTCTCGATTCCTTCAATGAACGAGAGGTCCACTTTCAAACTCCCGAATGACCAAACCTTACGACAGTTAGGGTCATCTCGAACCCTCGCTTAGTCACAACTTACCCTGGTCGAGACTAAGACCGAGTCATCTTTTGTTCAAATGACCAAACCTTACGACAGTTAGGGTCGTTTGAACTTTCCGATTCTCGGAGTGGAGATCCCACTTCTAGTTTCATCCTGCGGATTCTGGAGGTGGAGATCCCACCTCGAGTTTCCCTCTTTTGCTGGAGATAGAATATAAAATTCTTCCTCTCCAGTTCTGAAGATAGAATATAAAATTCTTCCTCTTCAGAGTCAAATGACCAAACCTTACGACAGTTAGGGTCGTTTGAGCCTTTCGGATTCTGGGGGTGTGCCACCTCGAGTTTCCTTTCCAGCTGAAGATAGAATATAAAATTCTTCCTCTTCAGAGTCAAATGACCAAACCTTACGACAGTTAGGGTCGTTTGAGCCTTTCGGATTCTGGGGGTGTGCCACCTCGAGTTTCCTTTCCACCGGGAGATAGAATATAAAATTCTTCCTCTCCTCGGACCTTTCCGATGCTCGGAGTGGCGACCCCACTCCCAGTTCATCATTCCGGGTGCTCGGAGTGGAGATCCCATTCCCAGTTCATCCTTCCAGATACTGGGGGTGGGGAATCCCACCTCAAGTTTCCTTTCCAGCGGGAGATAGAATATAAAATTCTTCCTCTCCTCGGACCTTTCCGATGCTCGGAGTGGCGACCCCACTCCCAGTTCATCATTCCGGGTGCTCGGAGTGGAGATCCCATTCCCAGTTCATCCTTCCAGATACTGGGGGTGGGGAATCCCACCTCAAGTTTCCTTTCCAGCGGGAGATAGAATATAAAATTCTTCCTCTCCTATTTTGACACAACTTTCAACTTCCAATCCGCGCACTTGGTGCGTGGGGAATTTTATCCCGAATCCTAAGTAGGGATAAGTCAACACCTAACACGTGTTGCCGGGTAGCCTATTCCCGTAACAAGGGCAAAGTCTACGTATTCGAAGTCGTAGCAGCAAGTCTAAGGGAGTTCATTCCTTTAGCACAACGTTACATACGGAACGGATTTCGATAATCCGCATGCTAGCCCGATTCAAACGGTGATCGGTAAAGGCACATCAAACCCGTTGAAGGCTGGGGGTTTGCCAAAAACCCCAAAGTCAACGCCTAACACGCGTTGCCGGGTAGTCTATTCCCGTGAGAAAGACGAAGCCTATGTATTCAAGATCATAGCACAAAGCCTCAGAGAGTTTACTCTCTCAGCACAACGTTACATGCGGAACGGATTTCGACAATCCGCATGCTAGCCCGATTCAAACGGTAATCGGTAAAGGCACCTCAAACCCGTTGATGGCTGGGGGTTTGCCAAAAATCCCATAAATCTGTCATTCGGAAGAGATACAGAGAAAACACAAAAGAAGCAAATGCGGATTTTCTATTAATAAATCAAGTCAAAAGCATACAACAAAAGCTCGTTAGTCCGAAGGCAACCGACGGCTAAGAATATGAGACTCTAAACCAGAGAGCCTGTCCATATAGTCCTGCTCGAACTCCGCCTGCAGGCTAGCTCGGACAGAATCTTCGGAACTGTTGAGAACCTCTGCGGCTTCGTGTCGTAGCTTCATCAACCCCTCCTGCACTGATCCCAGCCTGTCGAGTGTCCATTCACGAGAACGCTCCAACCCAACCAGTTCCTCAGAAATGGTAGCGGCAGATTCTTCGGCGCGTTCCAAGGCCTCCTTCAGTCTAGCTATCTCTGCACGAGTGGAATCTAAGGAGCTCACTAACTCAGCTCTGCTGGTGTCTTTCCTCGCCAGAGAGGCCATCAGCTGCTCGACAGTGCGCTCACGTGATCGAAGCTCGCTGCCAACGGAAGATCGCAGTTCATGCCACTGCGTCAACCTATCCTCCACCTGAGAAGATGCAAAAGAGGGAGCTCCACCAGCCTTCAACTCCCTCAGCTCTCGAATCTCTGACTCCAGGGCAGCGAAATCAGCTGTAAAGGAATCGGCCAAATCCGGATATCCCTCTTCCCTCATCATCATCATGTGACGGGAGAAGGAACGCCTGAACTGATCAAAAGAAGACCCTCTGTGCAGAAGCTTATCAATCACGCCGTTATAAAAGGCAGTAAAGAAGCCGAGGTCAGTGCGGAAGACATCCCCATCTGGATTGGTATCGGCCAAGAGAGCATGGACCTGCTCATATAGAGACGGTCGAGAACCTGCAAGCAGCAGTATGGGAGGTCAAGAAACTATTAAATACAATCGAAAAGACCCTAAGGGAAATTCGAGGTATACCTATACCGGCGGAAATCCCCTCGGGTTGGGGTTCGACAGGCTCCGAAGTAACGACAGGAATGCTCATGGAAGGTATATCAACCCTCGTGGGCAAGTCAGTCGTATTAGGCGAAGGCGGGAAAACACCCGAAGCTATAGCAGAATCAGGTACAGCGCCTGGTCATATAGTTGCACTTCTTTATTAGTCAAAATGGAGACTGAGACAAGCAAAGAAGAGAGGAAATTGGATATATACCTGTGGATGAATCACTCTCAAAGAGTGGTCTCACAGTCCCGGTGGGAGCTTGTTCAGCTAACATATCGGCTAACAGTCCAGAGTCAGGTCTCGGGAAGACCGGTGCAGGAACATATCCCTGCTCTTCGAAATCTGCAATAGGGGAGGCCCCATCCCCGTCTGGCCCTTCTGTCGCAACACCTGCAGCACCGGATGTAGGTATATCTGAAAATGAACCGGTGGGATCAACACCATCTGCCTGCCCAAGATCGATGTTCAGATCAATGCCCAGGGAGCCATCACGAAGGGCGTCGCACACCTGCTGCATGAAGCAGTCCATGTTGTCAGCCCCAGAGAATACCGGACCTGGTGGAAGCTCGCCCTCCTCGAAGAACCCTGAATTATGAAACAGGATCAGGGATCCCGGAAGGTAAATCATCTTAAAGCAATAAAAGTGGGTACAACAAAATGTTACCTTCCTCCCCGTCGGCAAAGCCTCCTGAATCTACCCCATGGGAGCGCTGATCAACATGAGGTTTATGGGCAATCTTTTTCCTTTTCGAAGGATCACCCCTCATAGAACCAACGGGGCGGTCATGCGAAGTTTGGCCACCAAACTTGGATTTCGCACGACGGGAAGCGAGCGACCCATGGTCGTCGGCTACCCCACCTGAAACAACAAGAATCATCTCATGAACCAGATCTTTCGCCAATACCAATTGAAGTCGAGAAAGAGGATCAAAGAGCATGACAAACCTGTATCAAGTTCTGCTTGGTCGGTATCTATATCTGCATACTCCCCTTCGGGAATTCCGGTGGACTTCTTCCTCTGTCTCTGAGCAGGCTCAGCCCTGCGAGCAGCCATCATAGCAGATTGAACCAAGTGATCGGATTCTAGTTCCGAAAGACTCCTCACACTTATGGATTCATCGGCAGAGAGGAACCATTTACAGCTGAGGAAGGTAATCATCGGCTTGCGTTTATAGGAGGGAAGAGCAAACTGAGCCCCGGTGCAGCCAACCATGGTCCATAACCACGCCCGTACGCCGTCAACGAGTCCTCCCTCAACACGCAAACTACGACTCGGATTCCCAACGTATAGTTGGTCATAGCCAAACTGACGTGCGAAACGGCAGGGAAGGTAAGGCTCTATGTGGCAGCGGTCCTTCACCCGGAGAACAAGATACCCGACTCGGATGTTCACCAACCAGCGGAAACAACCGACGTCGAGAGCAGTCCGGTTAGTTCGGGGTTTCTCCATATCAGTCAACTCCTCGCCATAACGTCCCGAAAAGCGAGGGAAGCATTTGAAGAACTCCCAGTTCCTGCGAACTCGAAGTTCTTTTTGTACATCTTCAAATTTCTTCCCAACCCATCTACTCTCCTCCAACAGCTGTAGGAAAGGAACGGGAACATCAACGGCGCTGGGCGCCGACATCAAGTCCGGACGGTGAAGAACGAACCACGCCATCAAATAAGCGTAGGGCAGCTCAACCTTCGGGCAGGTAAGCTCAGTCGAGGGTTTAGAACCCACTTGGGTAAGAACACGAACTACACCCCTAAGCCCGCAATGGATGCTGGCAACCATCGCTGGAAGCAGAGAAAGCTCCCTCCCATAAGCTAGCTGGACCGCAGGGAAGAGCACCTCGAGGGGTAGAGCGTCTGAAGACTGATATGGAACAACACACTTCTTCAGCCAAAGAGCAAGGTAGCCAGCTAACAGAGACCGAGGATCGATAGACTTCTGGGCATGATAGAGGAACGATCGAAACTTAGTCCCGGCCGGAAAAGCCCCCTCGGCACTAGCAATGGTATAAGAATGAGTTTCATTCTTCTCCATCAGCTCATTAATAGCGGCAGGGGTCAAAACGCCTAACTCATGTATGGACTCCTCGGAATCATCCTCCAAGTTAGGAAACAGGTAAACAGCAAACTGCTTCAAGCTGATCTTCCTCTTCGTCTTCGCTGGAGGAGAACTCTGGAGCAAACAGGTGTGATAATGACAGGTGAGGTCCCAGAGAGTGTCATACACATCGGGAGTATCCTTCTTCAAACACTCCAACTGTTGGTTAGAAGGGAAGTATTCCTGATACGGGCAATCTCCCATCGAAAGCCCGGAAACCTGGTGCATCTCATGAAGAGCCAACCCTAGCTCTCCGCCACTGGTCAAGAAGGTATTACTATCAGGCATATATGTCTCGAGCAATGCCAAGAAGTGACGGCAGCTAACGGGAAGTCCATACATAGTAGCCCGTATGGGCGTATATAATCCACTACCCTTCAAGTCTCTCTCCCAGCGTCCCAGAACATAACTGGTCAAACGGGTCCACCATCCCTTAGCCAGTGAGGAAGCCCAACCATAACATCGGTAATCCAGTCGAGGTAATTGTCTTCCCAGATGAGCTAAACGATTCCTCACGGTGAGAGCGGCCGCCGATACCTCGCCTGGAGGTGCAGTGTCAAGACCCATGATCCCGGGTCGAAGGCCACAAATGGATTGATACCCCAGAGAACCGGGACTCTTGTGATGAGAAATGTATCCGCACTGAACGTGTGTAACAGCATTGGTAAGAGGCCAGGACATCTGTCGCCCCACAGCCTGTTTCTCCAAGTCAGTAAAAGAGCACTGGCGAGGAATAGAGGGGATATATAAAAGAGCTCCCTCGTCAAGGGTAAGCCAGTGCTCCTCAGCAAGAGTCAGCGCGGCAGGATCTTCGGTGCGATCCCCGAATAGAAAACCCGGCTTCTTTAAAGCTTCAGTAGAAGTGGCGTCTGCGGTGAGAGGAGCATCGGTGATAAGTTGGCGTAAACAGTGACGCCCTCCATCCTTTATCAAGCGACAGAACTCGTCTGAGCGATCTCTGTCGAACTGCGGAAGGGGATCGATGATCTGCCTGGCAGAAGCCGAAGAAAACACTTCCCTACTACAACCGGTAGGGGCATGATGAGGGAGACTACCCCCGGGAAACTCAACTGCAACAAAGCAAAGATGGAGTCAGAAAATCCATGTCATAAACGCAAGACGAGATTATTCGATTTCGAGTGCCCTACACCGGGAGAACGGTATGCGTCATCACGTAGACACCGTGATAACATATACCGACCTATAAGGTGTAAGGCAACACGAGATCGCCCCAATATAACCGAGGACTTGAATTGGCTAAGCAAAGCAAGTCCGAAACCTTAACCCCCGCGGGAGGGGTATCGGTTCTTCCGTCATGACCCGCGAGAGGTCAATCCGGGATAAAAGAAAAAAATATATATAAGATTCTTACCCCCAAAGCAAGAGGTCACTGGAGATGATGTCGTAGGAGCCTCCTCCACGCCATGCTGCGAGCAAGGGTGACTCCCGGAAAGACGAGACCGACGGGGAGACATCGTGAATCTGCAATGAAGAGCAGTACATCAGGTACGATATATATACACGAAATATCGGAAGAAGGGAAATTAAGCACTTGGACTCGAAATCCTAATAACAAATAGGATTTTGTAGTTAAAGTCTAATTAAGCCTACGAATTTCGTGCACGCGAAACGATAATCGTCATTTCGCGGAAAATTTTGGTGAAATACCCAAAATACCCCTCGTGCTCAAGGCCAAATTCAGGTCAAGGACACGTATGACTCGGGTTATGGTCATCATACTTGATCATCGAACATCCCGGTACCCTATAATTTTGATCAAATTTTGCAAATAAGCCCTTTTGCAGAATTTGGTCAATTTTACATAAAAGTCCCTCCATGAACTTTTGGTTTTGCATCCATATGCTTTTACCAAAAATTCGATCAAGGGTCGGGGGTTTAAACTTCTTGGATTTCAGCCCCAAATTCGTGGCTCTTTTGACAATAAGCCCCTCCAAATATTTAGGGACTGTTTTGCAAATAAACCCCTCAAACAGTTCTTTAACCCTCTTACACAAAGCACCCCCATTTCTTGAAGAAACAAACACGAACCCAAGCCTCCCAAATTTCAGTTCATGTTTGCATAAGAGCCCCCAAAATTTCAGACCCACGAATTTTGCAAATAAACCCCTATAGTTTCGGTTTTTGCAATAAAACCCCCCAAATGCTTATTTCATCCATAAACCCTTATCTATTACAAGCATAAAGACATGATCTTTGCAAGAAAATAAGGGGTTTGTGAAGAAAAACTTACCAAGTCAAAGGAGTTTTCCTTCGGGCTCGGAAATGGAGGCCAAGACCCTCGTTTGAAAGAGGAGAAGATTCCGGCAAATGGGTACCCGTCAAAATCCCGAATCTTTTAAGGGATTGAAGGGTTCTCAAGAGCAAATCAATGGAGGAAAGAGGGGGAGGAAGAAGAAAGAAAACCGAAAATGGGGGGAAAGAATTCGGTTTTGGGGGTGGGGTTCTCTCTTGAAATTCAAAATAAAGGAGGGGGGGACCATGCACAAGAGGCCAAAAAAAGGAACAAGACAAAACTAGGGGAGAAACACCCCTAGGGGTGTCTCGGCATTGCCGAGACACCCCCAAGGGTGTCTCGGCATTGCCGAGCTTTGGGCAAACCAGCTCAGCTGATGGTTCAGAACCCATATGTGTAAAACTGCTAACCAGACCCCTGAGCCCGCAATGGATACTAGCAACCATTGCTGGGAGCAGGGAAAGCTCTCTCCCATAAGCCAGCTGAACTGCAGGGAAGAGCACCTCGATGGGTAGAGCGTCAGAAGGTTGGTGCGGGACGACACACTTCTTCAACCAAAGGGCAAGGTAGCCTGCTAATAGCGCCCGGGACCCTATAGACCTCTGTGCGCGGCGGAGAAAAGAGCGAAACTTTGTCCCCGCGGGAAAAGCCCCCTCAGCACTGCCGATAGTGTAGGAACGAACCTCAGCCTTTTCCAACAACTCATTAACGGCCGAAGGAGTCATCACGTCTAATTCATGAATGGGCGCACTAGAATCACCATCCAAGTTCTGAAACAAGTAGCTGGCAAACTGCTTCAAGCTGATCTGCCTCTTCCTTCTCGCTTGGGGAGAAGTTTGGATCAAGGAAGTGTAGTAGTGGCAAGTAAGATCCCAGAGTGTGTCATACATGTCCGGAGTATCTTTCTTCATACACTCCAGCTGCTGGTTCGTAGGGAAGTACTCCTGATACGGACAGTCCCCCATCGGAAGACCCGAAACATAATGCATCTCGTGCAAGGCCAACCCTAGCTCACCTCCGCTGGTCAGGAAGGTGTTGCTATCGGGCACATAAGTCTCCAGCAAAGCCAAGAAATGGCGACAGCTGACTGGGATGCCGTACATAGTAGCTCGTATGGGTGCATACAACCCACTGCTCTTCAGATCCCTCTCCCAGCGCGCCAAGACGAAACCAGTCATGCGCGCCCACCACCCTTTGGCTAGGGAGGAAGCCCAGCCATAACATCTGTACTCCGATGGGGGTAACTGTCTCCCAAGAAGAGCCAGACGGTTGCTCACAGTCGGAGCAGCAGCTGACACCTCGCCTGGGGGTGCAGTATCAAGACCCATGATCCCGGGTCGTAGACCACGCACGTCATGATACCCCTCAGAGCCAGGAGTCTTATGGTGAGTAGCATATCCGCATTGAACCCGATCAGCATCTTCAGTAAGATGCCAAGACATCTGCCGGTCCACGGCTTGCCCCTTCAAATGACTGAAAGAATAGTGGCGTGGAATCGAAGGGATGTACAAACAGGCTCCACCGTCAAGAGTTAACCAATGCTCCTCACAAAGAGTCAGCGTGGCAGGATCCCTGACATGATCTCCAAATAGAAAACCCGGCTTCTTTAGAACCTGAGTGGAAGTAGAATCAGGGGTGAAGGAGGCATCTGTGATAAGTTGGCGCAAGCAATGGCGCCCTCCTTCCTGTATCGAACGGCAAGAGTCATTTGGACGATCCCCGTCGAACCGAGGAAGTGGGCCAACAGCCTGCCTAAGAGTAGCGGAAGAGAAAACCTCCCGACTACATCCGGTGTTGGCGTGAGGAGGAAGGCTACCCGCGGGAAATTCCACTGCAATAAAGCACAAGGGCGGAATCAGAAAATCCATCTCGTAAGAAGAATGATAGACTCATCCACGGAATAATTGGAGAGACGATTTTGAGTGACCTACACCGGAAGGACGGCATGCATTATCACGTGAATAACGTGGTAACGTACACCGACCTATAAGGTGTAGGACAACACAAAATCGCCCCAATATATCCGAAGACTTGAATTGGCTAAGCAAAACAAGTCTGAAACCTTACCCTCCGCGAGAGAGGTATCGGTTCTTCCTTCATGACCCGCAAAGAGGTCAATCAGGGATGTAAGACAAAATCTCTGCATAAATTCTCACCCCCGAAGAATGAGGCCGCGGGAGAGGATGTCGCAGGGACCTCCTCCTCACTATGCTGTGAATGAGAACGACTCCTACGGGGTCGAGATCGACGCGGAGACATTGCAAATCTGCAACGAAAAGCAGCAAGTCAGGTACAATCTAAAACATGAATATACGAAATTTAAAAGGGAAATTAAGAACTTTAATTAAAATCCTATACACAAATAGGATTTCATAATTGAAGTCTAATTAAACCTACAAATTTCGTGCACGATGATTGTCATCTTTCACGGTGAATTTTGGTGAAATACCCAAAATACCCTTTGTGTTCAAGGCCAAAATCTAGGTCAAGGACACGCGTGACCTGGGTCATGATCGTCACATTCGATCATATAACACCCCGGTACCCCACAATTTTGGTTAAAGTTTGCAAATGAGCCCTTTTGCAGAATTTAGCCAATTTTGCATAAAAGCCCCTCTACAAATCTTGGTTTGGGCTCCACATGCCTGATCAAAATTTTGATCATGAGTTCGTGGTCAAAACTCATTGGACTTCAGCCATAAGTTCACTGCCTTTTGCAAATAAACCCCTCTAAGACATTTATGGGCTGTTTTGCAAATAAACCCCTCCAACAACTTTTGATCCTCTTGCCTAAAATACCCCTCAAACTCTCGGCCAAATGAACATGTAATCTAGGTCCTAACTTCAGTCCTCTATTACATGAACACCACCCCAATTCTTCGGCCACTTTTGCAAATAAGCCCCCAAAACTTTTCGGCCCCACATTGGCACATAAAACCCTCAATAAGGTATGGTCTTTTTGTATGAAACACCCATCCAAATTGTTACCAAAAGGGAATGAAATCCAAGCCTCAAAATTTCAGTCCCATTTTGCAAATAAACCCCCCCAAAAATTCGGCCATATAGCCTCTTTTGCATAAACCCCCCAAGGCATTATGCATACACAACCCTTAGCCTACTACAAAAATAAAGATGCAATCTTTATCAAAAAAATGAGAGGATTGTAAAGAGGAACTTACCCAAATCAAGAGGTTTGAGAACCCTAATCCCAAAGGCCAAGACTCGAGCTTGAAGGAGGAGTACGAAGCCCTAATGAGAGGAGACCAAGAGACCAATCTCGGCCAATGAAGGACACCCAAAATCCGAAATTTTCTTTTGAGGGAGAGAAGCAATGGAGGAAAGCTCTTGGGGAAGAAGGACCCTCAAAACCGAAAATGAGAGGAGGAATTTCGGTTTTGAGCCAAAGAGGAGGGAACTCTCCCTCTTTTGAAATTTGAATTAAAAGAAGGGGGGGGACCATGAGCAAAAGACAAAAAGGAAAAGGCCAAACAAGAGGAGGGGGGACCACGAAAACCAAGACACCCCAAGGGTGTCTCGGCAAAGCCGAGACACCCCAGGGTGTCCCGGTTTTGTCGGGACACCCCCGGGGCGTCTTGAGTCTATTTTGACCCCCCCGAACCTTGTTTGACCCCTAAATTGTTTTCTGAGCCCCAAAACACTCCGATTCTTCGCCAATGGGTGGATATTGACGAACTCCACAAGTCAACGTTTGACGACTCAAAACCCTAGGGTGGACGCCGGTCAACGCGTAACCCTAGATCAACGCCAGTCAACGCGTTGCAACAAAAGTCAACGTATGACAATCCAAAACCCTAGGGTGGACGCCGGTCAACGCGTAACCC